>NC_081396.1:15960545-16260545 GCF_030684315.1 Stegostoma tigrinum | reverse complement strand
TACACTCAACACCGCTCTCCTGAGCCCTCAGTTCTTCTCTCTCTCTTCCTCTTCTCCCACCATTTTCTCTCTTTCACTCTTTCCTTCCTCTTCTCTTTCTGTTCATCTCCCTCTCTCTCCCTGAGGATCTCCCGCAGAGATGTGCTGCAGCTTAGATGACAGACCTCTCATCACGATGACGATCTTCCAATTTTCCATTACGCCTCCAACCTGTTGATGGTTCGCTCTCGATACCCATTAATTAGTCTTGCTCGGAGACCTTGTGGCCACACGCGTTCGAATGCAGCCTTGATGTCAGGGGCTGTGACTCTCCTCTCAACTAAGGAAGTCTTCTTTTTTGCGCATGTTTGAACCAAAGCTATAATGACATCAAGAGCTGAGTGGCCCTGGAGGAACCCAAACTGTGAATCACCAAGAAGGTTATTGCTGATGATATGCATTGATAGTGCTGCCGCTAACGCCTTTGGTCTCTACTGCTGATTGATCGATTGATTTTTTAAAATTGTCACTGTACTGAGCAGTACAGACCGATCGTAGGAACAAGTGTATAGAGGTCAAAACAATTTCAAGTAACAACGATTGAGGTACAGGTTAAATTGCTGAGAGTGTGCTCTGGGCAAGATCAACTTGAACAAGATTAATCATAATTCGAGGCTATTTCGTACATTCATTAGTGTCATAATAGTTAGGAAGAAATTATTTCTGAACCTGCTTTTGCGTGTGTTCAGGCTTGTGTATCTTCTATCTTACGGAAGAGATTTTAGAGAATTCCTGGAGGCCTGGTTTTTGAACTGAAACTTACACTTTCTAATGGCTGTCCCTTTGTCTTTTGTACCGGATATAGATTAGATTAGATTCCCTTCAGTGTGGAAACAGGACCTTCGACCCAACAAGTCCACACTGTCTCTTGGAGCATCCCACCCAGACCTATCCCCTGAGAACCCACACAACCCTGAACGCTACGGGCGATTTAGCATGGCCAATCCACCTATCCTGCACATCTTTGGACTATGGGACGAAACCGGAGCACCCGAAGGAAACCCACGCAGACAGGGGGAGAATGTGCAAACTCCAAACAGACCGTCACCCGAGGCTGGAATTGAACCCGCGTCCCTGTTGCAGTGAGGCTGCAGTGCTTATCACTGAGCCACCGTGCCAATCTCACCATCTATTTGAATCACTCCACCTCCCCAAGGTGTACATAGTACAAAAACTATCATTTCCCCAAACAGTCATAGTGGACTCTAAACATCAACTCTGAATCTCTCTCTCTCCGCAGATGTTGCCAGATTTGTGGACTTCATTCATTGCTTACCTTTTTGTTAAAAAAAAAGCTTTCAATCATCCTGAAAAAGTTATCTCTTCAACTAATTTTCCAATTGACTTTGCATGCAACACCAAAACTTTGGTTTTATCATTGTTTTGGATCGTGGCTTACAAATCTGCAACAACCCCTGGCTGAGCTGGATCTCCTCATTATCGCTTTCAATATTTGTTCAGTCATTGCCATTTGATAGAATTTTCCTTACCAACTCACTTGCAATAAGAAATAAATACCTTATCTCTTCCTCTGTGCAATCAGTTCAAATTTGAAATAAGTTCGCGTTTGCTCCTCAGATCTTTGTATCCAGCAGGACCAATACATTGCAATGCAATTCGATCAGCAGCCAATCAAGTTTGCCACACATTGGAATTAGTTAGTACTATTAACCTGAGACCGATAGCCTTCTGTGGTTGTGTGATTCTATGATATGAATTGGCTTCGATGTCCGAACCGAAAACGTCATTGATCTCTAAAGATGTGCTGGTGTTTGGAACCTGATAAGGTAACATCATTTCTCATTGTTGGAGAAGCCAAGACTTTATTTCACAGTGTGCTCCCATGCAAATAAGGCATTTATATTGGCTAATGTAAAGAGACATGGGCATCTGCACAAACCTTGGCCAAGGTAATAATTCTTACAGAAGTGAGCTATTTGATCCGTTAACTGTTGCTCAGTATCTGTGAAACAGCATAAGGGTAGTGTTCAGGTTTCACCCGATATCAGCAGCTGTGATGATGTTGGTAACCCTCTTGACTTGTTTTTTCTTCAGCCATTGAACTATGAGTTATGGTCTGTTGAATACATTCCCTCAACTACTGATAGCCCAAACATAAGTTCGACATATATCAGAATAATTTAGCGTTCCAACTGCAGCTGAAAATACAATAATATGAATGGAAGTTATACTCTCTTCATTTTTCGATGACTTTTTATGCAGCAGTTTATTAGGTTTCTGACCTCCTTTACCACCCGCTTCCCCGAAGCACTGTTTTCATGCCTTCAGTGGAGCTGAGAGAAGTGAAAACCTATTCACACAATACGTGGCTGTTAGAAACCGTGTCGGTCACTGGTTTAAGATTGTGTATAATGGCATAACCTGCTGAACAATACCTAGTCAATATATTTATCACATGTGGAGGAATTTAAAATAGAAGCTGATATTCTGTTGAATTTCTGGGATTTTGAGGTGACGCTAATTTTGCTTAGTCTTCCTCTACGTTAGATTCCATCAACTGCATGTAGACAATGAAACATTTACACCGCGCCTTTCATGTCCTCACTGAAACAAAGGAGCTGTGTGCCAATTCGATACTTTCAGTTTTTGAGACATTGTTGCTCTTTCGGAAACGTGACTGACAGTTTACTTGGAGAAAAGTGTTGCAATCATGGTTCTGATAAGAAGTACAATTAGCAGCTTATCTTTAAAACAAAACAAAGTCTCACTGAACACGAAACGTTAACTGTGCTTTCAGTGCACAAATGGTGTCAAGCCTGTCGAGTTTTTCCAGCAATTTCAGGTTTGTAGCCCTTTTATTTGGTCTTTCTCTTAACTGAATTTGGTCAAAAGATTGTCACTGCCCGGGTCAATATCGATAACACCTTCTGCCCGCATTGGAACAGTTGTTGCTGACAGGTCATTCTGATCATTCGGTTCGTGTCTATTGGAAGCATTTTCTTCTTGTTTTTGGAAAATTAATGTACTTCTTTCATAATATATCCATATGTATAAATAGCCACTAATGCAGCTTGGTTCTGTGCATGAGACTAGATTCCAAAAATACTGCAAATTGACTCTATTCAGCAAACAAACCAAAGGCATGCGTTACTGTATAATATTATAGTTATATATTTTTGAGGCATCAGGAGTGTTTGATGACTGAAAAGGACACCATTTAACTTTGGCAGGAAGACCTCAGGTACTGGTCTTTCCCAACTTTGCCTTGACAACAGCTGCCCAACGTTTTGTGCATCCTACAGCAAATAGTCCTGGACCTTGGAAAGTAGCATTTTTCAACACTCAGTGGAGGTGAACTCCTTGCTGTGGAAGACCACTAGGTTTCATGCAGGCCACATCATCTTTCACTAACTTGATGGTCCTCCACGCGCATTCAAAGTTTGTCTTGGCGTGCATACTGGGGAATGGCACATAGAGCACAGAGTCCTGTGTGGGGGAAATGTTCAGGACGAAGATCGACAAAAAAAGTCCTTTTTCTCCAGACGTACTTTGCATAGGCACGTTTCAGAAGGATACGTGCGACAACGTCTACCTGTATCCTATTACCATGCCCTTTGACAGCCATTTCGAGGGCAGCGTGGTTTGGTGCTAACGGTCCAACTGTGGGTGAAGGATCTCACATTGAGTTCCCTTGTCATCCACAACCACTCAGTGTCCTGGTGCTTGTTGTAAGGTGCTGGTGATGAAGCATTCTCCCAAATGCCTTCATGCTCAAACCACTGGCAATCCATTTGAACAATTGCCTTTCTGAGTTAGCAGCAAGCCTGCTGCAAACTTAGGTAAGGCTGACAATAATATGATTTTCTGGCATTGTTAGTGTTCGGAAAGTTTAAATCAATTTCAATTTTGCATCCTGTTCTCTAATGAGTGTTGTGCCAATCTTGGTTTCAGAGATGATTTGAAAGGAGATATCGAGACAGTTTATTCGTCTTGTCGTGCTTTGATTCATTTTGTTTGCTGACAGGAGTATCACTTCAGCCAAGCCAGCAACAAAGCAACTTTAAATCTTGTCAAGAAAATGTGAACAGCTGGAAGGATTTTCTGTTACATTCGGGTCCACCAACTTTTATGGTAGCAGTGAATTCGAAGTCTGCAAAACATCTGTCAATATTGTGAAGGCATCCTTAGAAGAGGCTTCAATATTGTGACTTGCACTGTTTGAAAATAAGCTCAAACGCATATATTTCATTCAGATTGAACAAATTTGCGTGGGTCACTTGACCACTGTGAGACATAATCCATCGAACTATTAAATTGAATTGAATTGTCATGCATTCATGTTTTCTATGAACATTTTGATGCAAAACTGACATGTTTCTATCGACATTGGTGAATATGATCTTTTTCTTCAAATGCACTCTTCTGAAAACTGTAAGACTGAAACAGGCTGAATGAATCTCTTGCTTAATTCGTTCTCAATGATGAATGAGCTAAATGACAATTAATATTAGGCCTTTATTCCTCCAGGTCTTTTCCCGTTTGTTTCAAAGAGTGGGAAATTATAGCATCCTGAAAATACAAAATAGCGGTACTGATCTGAACTTTTGAAAAACTGCATTCCACTGAGTCTAGATCGACATAGTATGTGAGAAACGCAATTCCAGAATATTGATCAAACATCCACCAAGGAACAACGTTGGAATTACAATCAGGAAGGGGACCTTTACAGCTGAACCTTTGTGCAGTTTTGTTCGGTTGTGAGGGAGATTACCTGTATTGTTGCTGCAGTTAACTCTGCTGATGCCATTTCTGGCGGATGAACATTGGCGGTGAATGTTTTAAGTTAAGCTAATGGACGGGATGTAAATCAAAACAAATACGTTGCCCTAGGCGCTATCGAGTTTCTGAAAGTAGATTGCAGTGCGAGGCAGCAAAAGAAGTAGCGAATATCCCTTACTAGACCTGACTTGTGTACTGCTGACAGCGAGCACTTTTTGGGAGACAGAAGGCGAATTATGCAGAAAATCCAGCACCTTTTCTCCACTTATTGCAAAAGGATGGATATCCTAGTTTCGATTCATTGAAATGCTATGGCGTTCGTATATTTACAGGGTTCCAGTTATTTTGATGAATCCCTGGCGACAGTGCTTAAATTTTTCATTGTCGATGGAACTTTGCATTAGTTTTTCTTTTAAACATTTATCCGTGATAGTTCCATAATTATTAACTAGTTATTTGCTAAAATCGTGATTTTGTGCCTTCATCTCTTTAAGAATATTGAAGAGACGATGTTGTCGGAATTGTCTGGGAAAGAGATGCCAATGCGTCAAGATTTGGTTCGTTAATTTACACCTCATCTGCCTGAACCATTGATATTTATAATACTGTGTTTTATACATAGAAGGCTGAAATATATCATCTCCTTTGAATTACATTTGCTGTCTGTGTCTCTCAGGTATGTTGCAGTCAACAATGATTGTCATCACTATGCTAAAGATTAACTTTTACGTTTTCAAATTTGAATGTGTTGTGCATTATTTTACAAACTGTTTAATGTGTGATCAAAGGAACTTGATTTAAATATACTAACATCATTTTATTTTTGTAGAATTGGAATAATAGCATCGTGTTTTAAGCAAACACAAGTTGTGCTGGAGAAACTCAAAACTTCCTGTGGCATTGATGAAAGAGGAGATGTAGTTAACATATCGACTCAGGTATGGCTCCTCTTCATAACTGAAAAACACCAAAAAAAGCAGTACCATTAACACAGTTTCTATCTTCACATATGCTACTCGCACTGATGCTGTGTCCAGTTTCCTCTCCATAAGGTTCAAACTTCCAACCAGTACTTTATTTGCCTTTTCGTTCTTGTGTCTTACTTGTTTTGCGTTTTTTTTTGTGAATGGATTTATCTTGTGGAGTTGACGACCAGAAAGAGAAGTAATGATGACGTTGGATGTAATTTAATAAAAACCCTGAGGGATCATTTGAAGGAGATCTGGCTGGGGTCTGATCAAGAATAAATTTGCACAGGACAGAACATTTTTTTTTAACCCTGGTTTTGCCCACTAAAACTGTTTTTAGGCTGTTACATGTTAATCTGTCTCTTTTTACCCATGGTAAAACTGCATGTACTCGAATTGAATAAATTAGCAATTGCTGCTGTGTGATTATTAACACTTATAATGCTGTTATCATGTAGTCTAAGAGGAGGATAAAGCGGAATATTTAAGATGCCAACACTTACAAATAATTAAGCAGTCGGCAGTTTGCTGCCATCTAGGTAATGTTAGTCGTACTTTATTTCAGTCATGTTGATCGAGTAGAAATTTTATATCGCTGAAAAATATTTTTTATGAGGACGCTTTGCTTTTGCCACTGGGTGTCGTTAAAACTCTCTATAGGGATCATAACAGCGTTGAATAAAGTGACAAAGCAGCACCGAGAAGTGCAGTCATTAATTTTGTGAAAATGTTCACACTGCCAACACATGGATCCCAAAGAGGTTCACCAAATTTCCCTTTGCATTGGGTTGGCAGTGTCTATCTATGTGCAAACAAATTAGTGAAATTGAGAAGAAGTTTGACAACTTTTGTGCCCGACAGAAATCATATTTCTCTTTTTGTAAGTTTTGCATGAATTGATGATTTCATATTACCAAATATCATTTAATTCACAAAGCAAAGGTAATTCTTTTACCTCGAGTTTTTATATCTGTTTATTGTTTTCGAAGTGCTGTGTCGATTCGTAACATGTTAATTCACATCCCTCTATTTCAGGTAGACTTTTGAACACTCAGGCTGAAGTCCAGGTAATCTCATGTAATTGCCATATGAAGTGGAATCCCTATATTCTATTGTCTCCTATAAAAAGGAATTTTGCAGTGATAATGCCCATGTGTTAATGTTGATGTGATAAACAGCATTTGTGCACAATTTAAGGGGGATACATTATTCCTGAATGTTCATAATTCCAGGATACAGGAGCGAAGAATGTGAGGATTCAAGACATACTCACACTGCTGTTCTCCGATTGAAACATAATTAATAGGGATAGTGTTAAGGATCATCTCCCATTGACACTGCTGTCCTCCGATCGAGAGACAACGAATGGGGAGAATGTGAGTTATCAATTCCATACACAGTGCTGTTGTCGGAGAAACATTTACATTTTCTCACTCATTATTGAGTGTTGACGTCGTGGTCAATTGACCATACATCTCATAAGATTTCTTGCTGTGATGGACGGAATTACCATTTCA
The DNA here is from genome assembly GCF_030684315.1 of Stegostoma tigrinum. Classification (NCBI taxonomy): domain Eukaryota; kingdom Metazoa; phylum Chordata; class Chondrichthyes; order Orectolobiformes; family Stegostomatidae; genus Stegostoma; species Stegostoma tigrinum. The sequence continues at coordinate 16,253,281 of NC_081396.1, read as the reverse complement.
TTTTCCGTTGCTCCTGGGGAGGATCCTTTTTTTTTCTCGCCACTCAGTGCACAATATGACAGACAACTTTACTGGTCCTGCCTCTTGTGGTTTTCCAGAAATGAATGTAGTTTTTTTCCTGAATATTTCCCATGATGCGTGCAGTTCCACCAACACTCAAACTGTTCCACACCATCCAGGAGAAAGCAATTTTCCTATTCGCTTGTTTGTGACTACATTCAGATACATCCATTTCCTCCACCCCCAGTGCTCAGTAGCAGCATTGTGTGCCATCGACAACACGCACTTCAGAAATTACAAACAAAAAAAAGAAAATTAAGACAATTACAGCACAGGAACAGACCCTTCGGCCCCCCAAGCCTGCGCCGATTGAGATCCTTTGTCTAACTTGTCATCTATTTTCAAATGGTCTGTGTCCATTTCCTCCCTGCCCATCCATGTACCTGTCCAAATATATCTTAAAAGACGCTAACGTGTCTGCGTCTACCACCTCCACTGGCATTGTGTTCCAGGCACCCACCACCCTCCTTGTAAAGAACTTTTCACGCATATCTCACTTCAACTTTCCTCCTCTCACTTTGAACTCATGACCCCGAGTAATTGAGTCCCCCACGCTGGGAAAAAGTTTCTTGCGATCCGCCCTGTCTATACCCCTCATGACTTTGTAGACCTAATTAACTACAGATCTTCAGAAAGCACTTTTCAAACCCATGGGCTCTTTCATGTGGACAGGCGAGGGCAGTAGGTACAATGAACAGCAACCTCTACCATATCTCCTCAGAGCCACTGACCATTCTGGTTTAGAAATATATCATTGTACCTTCAGTGTCGCTGGTCAAGATACTGGAAATCCCTCACAAAGGACGTTATGAATCTGCACATAGTACACCGACTGTAGCAGTTCAACAAGGACTGTCAACACCACTTTCCAAAGGGGAGAAAACTTCAGAGAGGTTGGCAAAAGTTGGCCCCACCAGCAACGCTCGCATCCTATGGATTGATCAGATCAACCTTCTTACATTGACCAATTTAGAATCATTGTTTCTGTGGAAATATTTATCTGTCGCTTGCTTTCTCCGAGTGAACGTCTCTTACAAAAACTTTGTACTCCTTCCAACATTCACAATATGGCAAATTGCATTTGCAGTATCTCCTCACAATGCGCTTAGTGAATGTGAGATGTGGGCTACAATGGGAGCATTCATAATCATAGGTTAACATTGGTTACTATTTCTGTCCTCAACAGAGATATTGAAGCTGATACTTGTGAATGGGGGCAGTTATTGCTCTAGCTGAGTGGAGGGTCACTACCTGTGATTGTGGGGACTGTAGATGGTTATGTTTGGGACCGGTGGGACGCTATTGGTACGTATTGGGAGCTGGAATGTGGGACTGTAATAAATTCCCTGGACAGGGTTCTCTCTGGACCACGCCTCAGACCCATTGTGACCAAGAATCTTTAGTGCAGAGGGACTGAGTGTGCTCTGGGGGAGTGTCAATCAGTGGAATGGGGTCATCACCCCGAGTCACACTCCTATGACGCTGCTGTCATCTGTTCAGTTAAAAATATGCTGCCGTTTCTTTGTGGCTGTATCAGAACCCGGTGCTGTCTGAAACCAGAAACGGATGTGACAACAGAACAACAAATTTCCATTCATTATTAACTTCTTAACAAGAGAACAAGAGATTTATTTGATTTCATCGTATAATCTGTGAATAATTGAAGGCAATGGAAGAGGTGGGTATCTGCTCTTCTTTCCACTCTGGTGCAGTGGAAGGACAGGTATCCTTTATGATTTCACTTGAAAGTACTTTAACAGCTGTGCACTGGAAATATTCTGTCGAAAATGATCGAGTGTCCAAATGCCAGAAGTCGCTTTATGTCCAACCAGCTGCTGGCCAGCATTCTGGGCGTGAACAACGCACACATCTTATGTTGATACTTGGAACATTTTACATATGAATGTGCCAGATTAATCAGATGAATGGTCATCAAGAAACAATGAGAGACATTATTGGTGTAATTTGTTTTAATGGAGAGTTTTCCTTGTTTCAGAGCAGATATTTTCTTGCGATGCTGGTGCTGGCGAAATTCCCAATGCTTCGCCAGTCTGGAAAACAGTTTGTGGTCTTTACTGAGATTTCAAAAATGCCAATGTGCTCCGTGTGCAGGTTCATTGTGTAGATCTGAGACAGTTCTGAGGAAGGGACACCAGCCCCGAAACGATAAGTCTGTTTTCTCCACCGCAGATGCTGCCAGACCTGCTGAGCTTTTCCAGCAACTTTGTTTTTGTTCCTGATTTACAGTACGCGCAGTTCTTTTGGTTTTCGTCGTAGAGTGTCCATGTCTGTGTCAACGTCTGCTCATTCTGGAGGCAGTATTGTGCTCATGGGGAATGTAGAATATACAGGCTGTGAGAGTCAACTGTGGAAGTGCTCTCGATTCTGAGCCACTCACCAGGTTTGCTCTGAGCACAGCAATGTCACCTTGATAAGTTCTGGTGAGTACAGGTATGGTGAAGAAAAGAGATACAATTAGTTTTAACTTTTGTAAAAGTGATGATGCTTCCATTCCCCACACTGTCCTAACAGCATTAAACCTGAACGAGTCCTTATGGCTTCCGTTATAATCATGCACCAAGTGGAATGTGGTAAAATAAACTTGCAGTTGTTGGAAATTAAGGTATTTTGAAACGGTTGAACTTGCATCGGAAAAGCGATTCCTTCCAGTTTGCTAACTTTCTGCACTCAATAGAATTTATTGTTGAGATTGACGAAAGGCTGACCGTTGATGATAATATTAAACACTGGTCAATGAAGATACATTTTCGTGAAACAGGACAATTATAGACTCGACACTCTAAACGTTTATTATTTTCACTCTGTCTGCCCCTTATTGTACAAAATATCTTTAGTCACTATAAATATCTTAATCACCCCAAGCTGAAAAATCCCTTTGAAGCCAATATTCTTCAATTTTCTTGAAAGAAGAAAATGTTGGTAACTTCTGCCGTGGCTGTAGCACCGCACTGCAGGACCCCTGATGGGGTTTAGTTATTTTAGAGTTCCTGGACAGCTGGTTAGTGATATGGGATGATGACAGCTGCATTTGTTCGTTACCCCGGGAGTTACCATGGTGAATGGTGGTCATCAGTGGGTGGCACAGTGGTTAGGACTGCAGCCTCACAGCACCGGGTACCCTGGTCTGATTCCAGCCTCGGGCAACTGTCTGTGCAGAGTTTGCACATTCTCCCCGTGTCTGCATGAGTTTCCTCCTGTTGCTCTGATTTCCACCCACAGCCCAAATATTTGCGGCCTAGGTGGATTGGCAATGCTAAATTGTCTGTAATGTTCAGGGGTGTGTGGGTTATCGGGGGATGGGTCGGGATGGCACGCTCCATAGGGCAGTGTAGCCTTGTTGATCCGAAGGGCCTGTATCCTGTAGGGAATCTAATCTAAACTGTCAGGATAAATTGCAAATAGATGTCTCTGCTTATCGAGACGGCAGTCATGTGGCCATCTGGACTATGGTGAATTTAATATTACCGCATCACCCTCAAGACTAAACAAATCCTCTGGTGCAATTGTTCCCAAAAGCACAGAAATGTTATGGAACCATGCAACGCAATAGATAGATTTTTACATCTTCATTATTGACGCTAGTCAGGGCCCCTGATAGCGAATTATACTCACTGTTTCAGGAATATAATTTCACTATTAGTTGGTTTACAAGATGCCATGTGAGCATCTTCAGTGCGGGACTGCAAATTCAATCCCCAGAGATGTTTGATTTGGGAAGGGAGCCCGACTAGTGTGGAAAGAAAACTAGGGGTATCGTGGAGACGAGAGATAATTGTGGAATTGTCCAGTTTCACATGGAGAAAAGTTTATGTGTTCATATAAATGTGTCCAGTATCATTTGCTACAGTGCATAGTCTAGAGCAAATATTCTGTTGTTGAACAGTTTCCGACATCGATGTTCTATGTATTCAAACTTCTGAATTGTTTTACTTATATTTTCAAGGGATGTCAAAGATGAGACAATGATTTGTTGATCATTTCTGATTACCTTCATATTGAGTGGTCTCCTGGGTCATTTCAGAGTTTAATTCCTTGGATGCATCTGTCAATCTGCAGCCATATGCAGGCCAGTGGCGCCAAAACGGGCAAATGTCCTTCTTAAATCCAAATGATTAAACAAGTGAACTATTAGGAGAATTGATGATGGTTTTAGTGTCACCATTACCGATACTAGATTTCAGTTTCAGATTGTTAACTGAGTTGGAACTCCACTGGCTGCCCTTTTACGATTTCGAAGAGTGACACTGTCTCTGTACCACAGTATCCCAATTACCGCCTTGATATTATTAATCCAAAGGCCATGAGATGTGTTATTTGAATTTTCCGAAATTAACTTGTATTGATTCAAAGCTTATTTAGTCAACTTCTGAAACTTTCCTAAACACCATCTCAGGTAGCAATAACTTTTATTCATCCCTGCATGTATCTTCAACATTCTTCCAACATCAAAACCCTCTCTTTCCAAGGATACTTCCACACTGACTGGGTTATACAAGCACATCATGAGAACATTAGGAACTATGAGTTTTGCTTTTCAATATGTCTTCATTTTTCATGGCTCTCTGACAGAAACGAGACCCAAATTCCAGATTACATATGTAAATCTATGTCCCCAAAACATTACATCATCCATCTGGATGACAAGCCACAAGGATTTAAATGCGTCAGTTTCTCTACTCAACTCCTACCGGGAAAGATGTGAGTTATCACAAATTCTCCGCGGAAGTCTCATGTGTTCATACTTCTTTAAAAAAGATGTTGACATAGAAACAGAATGAAGACTTCAAGAAAAATATTTCATGTCAGCAGTAAAGTGAATGGCTAGCAGTGTCATGTTTTAAAATCTGAGCTATCTATTATTTCACAAGACTTTTGGATATCATATATTTGCTCCCGGCCTCGAAAGAAAATGCTTTCTCAATCCACATTATATTCTTGTCTGTTATCACTGTTATTTCTGGGAGAATTTGCTCAATGTAACATACTCTGCCGTCAAAAATAAAGACAATATCAACATAAAAGTTGTGATAATATTCAAGGGTTCTTGTAGCATGTGTCGAGCCAAAAAGCAGACTGAATGTTTCAAGTCACTAACTTGTGGCCAGAATTTGTTGTAACCAACTTAGTTCTCGATGATTGTAGATTAGCAGCACGTGTTGTTCCGCATCTCTCTCGTAATTTTTTGGCAAAACAGTGATGATGGCAAAGGTGAAAGCATTTGAAAGCCAAACAGAGTAGACTTTGGTAATTATTAAAAAAAACATACATTTCCCATTGCGATGGTGCGTTTTGATGGTATCGAAATTTCATGGCAATATTTTAAGTGCAGAAATTTGATCCAAAGAGAGACAGACAGGAAAAAAAAAATAAAAGAGACAGAAACTAAAGACGAGGAAAAGAAATACAGAAGGTATTTCAATGCCTGTGTCTCAGTGCAATGAACGTATGGGGTGTGAATCCACTCAAATGGCTCTAACAACCTCATCCCTTCTCTCCGTCAGTTCCTCCTGTGTTTCAAGTTGATACAATATAGATGGTCATTTTGTTGTGTGTTTCATATGTGTCTCTGTGTGCATGTGTCTGTGCATCCATCTTTGACTTCAATAGGACACACTTTGCCCTGGAATGGAGTAAAAAAAAACGAATAAATTAAGAAGTGATGAGTCAAACGATCAGAGTCTGCTTCCCACGTTTATCAAATTGATACAGTGTCGCCCTCTGGTGGCACCTCGTGCCACTAAACAAGTGCGAGATTTTGCCTGGAGGAATGAATCAAAGCCTGTCAATCTGTTTGGTTGCACAGATGTTTCGTTCTTCAAAAAATAAGGCTGCAGTCACAGAACAGTTTTGTGTGATCGACTTTGCCCCGAGACATGAGCAGAAGGAGATAAAAAAAAACTCACCACTCTATCCACCCCCGCCCCAGCTGCCAGTTGGAAATTATTTGCACACTGTGGAATTGAGATAATAGTTTACAAAACATGACAAAGTGCAGATAGCAGAATAAGATTCATCACTTTCCCTAATAGTAAGATTCAATCGGAGGAGCCTGGGTAAATGGCAGAGGAAACTTTCTATTTGTTGTGTATATTGACAGGAACACTGTCCAAAGACAAATAATTTCCACAGTGTCGAGGGAACCCAAGTGGTTCTGAACGTGAGCATGTTTCATTCGGAGGGAACACAATACATGTGCAATCCTCTCCACATTGGAATGGTGTTTGTGTGTGTCACTGTGAGCATCTATCTCTGTGTGCTGTGTCTGCCTGTGTGTCTATCTGTGTCTGTAAGGTATGTGTGCCTTTGTCAGCTTGGCGTGTCTCAGTGAGTTTATGTGACTATATTGTGTGTGCCTGTCTGTTGATACTGCTATGATCTCTTGCCTCGCTACCACTTTTCTGTCTTGCTCCTTCTGCCTCCAACGCCCTTTATCTCTCCACCCTATCTCTCCAACTGTCTTTGTCTCTCACTCTCTTTCTCTCCCCTCTCTTCATCTCTTTCTTTATTTCTCTCTATCACTGTCTGTTCCTCTCTCCATCTAGCTGCCACACTCTTGCTCCTTCTCCTCCTTCCTTTTCTCATTTTTTACTTCTCATTCCGTCTCTCTGGCTCTCTCTGCCTCTCTCTTCCTCTCTCCTCTTCTCCTTTCTCTTCCTTTGTATCTCTTTATATGCTCATCTCGAGCCTCTGACTCTATATCTCTCTTTCTGCCTTTCAGCTGTCCTCCTCTACGCTGTCTCTCCTTATCTCTCCCTCTTCTTCTCAGTCTTCATTTATATCTCACTCTCTCCCTCTCTCCCCCTTCCTTTGACCCCCGCTCCCTTTCTCTCTCCCTCTCTGTTTCTCACTTTATCTCCCATTTATGCCCTCACAGTATCTCTCTTCCCCTTTCCTTGTCTCTCTCTGCCTGTCCCATTCTCTACTTCTGTCTCTGACTACGTGTCTCTCTTTTTCTGTCCCTCTATCTCTGTGTATGTCTCTCTTTCTCTCTGTCTCTGTCCCCTTCTGTAATTCACTCTTCTTTCTGTCTCTCACTCTCTCTCATCCATCCTGCTCCCTCTCTGTCCCTCTGTGTCCTTTCTCTTTCCCTCTCTACTTCCCTATCCTATTCCAGAAACACTGGATGGCACGAATGGCCCAGTGAAGCCAATCAGGCAATTGCTTGGTAAATTGGGAACCTACTGCACGCAGGATGCATGCAGCCATGAGCAGTTATGCTCCCGATCGGGAATCGAGCAGAATGGTCCTCTACTGTACTCGGAAATGAGCCTCCCTGTCTTTGTACTCGCCCTGATGTGCCCAGAGCAGAGCAATACTCCAGGAGAGGTACAAGATAGCTGCCTCAGTGCAGAGAGTGTCCAACATTTCGCCCAAACCACTGGGTTTGAAGTAATCCCCCAATCACAGGAACATCAGTGAACGTTTCAAACTTCTTGAAATTCACCCTTCAGGGCATTACATGTCAACTTACTGCCTATTCTTTGGAAACATTCAGGAAAATCATGAAAGTGCACAGCCGGATACATCAGATGCCAATATAGTTGAGGAAACAGAAGATACAGTTTAGTCCTGTGAAGTGTGACAGTTTGCACTTTGGGAGATCAAATGTGAAGGAAATTTTTGCAGTTCACTACAGGACCCTGAACAGTATTGATGTAGAGATGGGGATTCTGGTTCAAATTCACAATTCTCTGCAAGTGACCACACAAGTAGATAAGATGGTAAGAAGGCATATGGCATTCATTCATTTATTGATCAGTCCATTGAGTGCAAAAGCCAAGAAGCCATGTTTCAGCTTTAGAAAAGTTTGGTTAAATCGCATTTATTTTGTTGCATATAATTATGTATGTTGACGCTTTGGAGAGGGTACAGAAGTGGTTTGTAAGGAAGCTGCCTGGATTACAGTGTATGAGTTATAAGGAGAGGCCGGCAGACTCGAGTTGTTTACGCTAAAGCATGAGACACTGAGGGGAGACTTGATATGCATAGGTAGGGTTGACAGTCAGATTTTGCTTCCCACAAGAGTTAACGTGTCTAATACGAGGGGGCAGGCATTTAAATGACTTTTTGATCAACACAAAGATATACAAAGAATGAAGAGATACGGACTAAGGGCAGGCTGAAGGGATTAATTTAATTTGGCATCATGATCAACAGAACATGGTGACCAAACGTCCTGGCCCTGTGCTGTAACGATATATGTTCTATGATATGAGGCAGTGCATTGAATATGGTGTCTTGCCAGTTGGACTATTGCAATGGGATTGGGTGGAACAGAATTAGTTTTTATTTATTCATTCTTACCCATCCCGTAATTGACTGAAAGACTGTTAGGCGAAATTGCTGTAGGAATGGAGGCCAGATGAGTTAAAGATGACAGTTTTTCTCCCTGACAGACAAGAGTGAATCAGACCTTCTTACCAACCATTGACATATTTAGACTCTCAATTCGGGATTTTTCTTAAATTGAATTCAGACTCCACCATCTGCCATGATGGATTTCGAACCCAGTTTCCAAGGCCACCAGAGATAATAGGAACTGCCGATGCTGGAGAATCCGAGATAACAAAGTGTAATTCTGGATGAATACAGCAGGCCAAGCAGCATCTTAGGAGCACACAAGCTGATGTTTCAGGCCCAGACCCTTCATCAAAAATGTGGGAGGGGGAGTGGTCTCTGAATTAAATAGGGAGACAGTGGGAGGCGGATCTAAGATGGATAGAGGAGAAGATAGGTTGGGAGGAGGCAGACAAGTTAAAGAGGTGGGGATGGAGCCACTAGAGGTGAGTGTAGGTGAGAAATAGAGAGGGGATAGATCATTCCAGGCAGGACGGACAGATGAAGGGTGTGGGATGAGGTTAGTAAGTCGGAAATTGGGGTGCGGCTTGAGGTGGAATGAAGGGCTAGGCGAGAGCAAGAACAGGTTAGGGAGGCGGGGGCGAGCTAGGCTGGTTTTGGGATGCAGTCGGGGGAGGGGAGATTTTGAAGCTTGAGAAATCCACATTGATGCCACGTTTCACATGCAGAAGATGAGTTGCTGTACCTGCAACCTTTGGGTGGCATCGTTGTGGCACTGCAGGAGGCCCAGGATGGACGTGTCATCTAAGGAATGTGAGGGGGAATTGAAATGGTTTATGACTGGGAGGTGCAGTTGTTTATTATGAACCGAGCATGGGTGTTTTGCAAATCGGTCCCCAAAGCGCCGCTTGGTTTTCACGACATAGAGGATGCGACAACTGGTACGGCAGATGTAGTATACCACAATGGCAGATGTGCAGGTGAACATCTGCTTGATGTGGTAAGTCTTCTTTGGGCCTTGGATGGGAGTTGGGGACGAGGTGTGGTGTCAGGTTTAGCACTTCCTGTGATTGCAGGTAAAAGTTCTGGTTGTGGTAGGTTGGAAGGGAGTGTGCAGTGTACAAGGGAGCCCTAGAGAGAGTGGTCCCTCCGGAAAGCAGACAAGCGTGGGGAGGAAAAATGTCTTTGGTGGTGGGGTCGGATTGCAGATGGCGGAAGTTTCAGAGCATGATGCATTGGATCCGGAGGTTGGTGGGGTGGTACAAGAGGATGAGGGGGATTCTCTTTTGGTGGTTTTTGCATGGACGGGGTGTGAGGGATGAGTTGCTTGAAATGGAGAAGACACAGTTAAGGCCGTTCTCAAACCCTGTGCTGTTTAATTTGTGGTCCTTGAAAAGCGAGGAATCTGAGATGTGCGGGAGTGAAATACCTCATCCTGGGAGCAGATGCGGTGGAGGAAAAGGAATTTGGAATAGGGGCTGGAATTTTTGCAGGAAGGTGGGTGGGAGGATGTGCATTCTACGTAGCTGTGGGAGTCGGTGGGCTTGAAGTGGGTATTGGTTCCTAGTTGGTTGCCCAAGAAGGAGACAGGAAGGTCCAGGAAGGTGAGGGAGGTGTTAGAGGTAGTCGAGGTGATCTTGAGGTTGGGGTGGAAGGTGTTGATGAAATGGAGGCACCTGGGTCTCTGGATTAACTGTTCAGTGAGAATGCCACTGGGCTTCACCTTCCCGAATGAGATACCTAGCTATAATGAGAAGATGGATGTTACTTCTGATGACTTGGAGATTTGTAGTCGGGGTGAGGAGTGAGAGTGGGTAGAAGGAGATGCAAACACTCCAAGTCATGGAAGTATTAAACAGACTAACACACCAGATCGACAGATGCTGACTGCTTCCCACACCTCTACCTCTGTTTCCTGAGCAAGGCAACATACTCAAGCCCAACAATATACAGCATTCATCACGGGTCCACATTTCTGTTCTCCCTGAAATTTGTTCAAGTCAATGACTCGCGAGATAGCTTTTACATGCACTTTTTTCAACACCATGTCAATCTCTCCCGTTATTGTGTTGTCGTAGAAACAGCTTCAACCTCAACCCTGGACCCTCAGTAAGAGGTCACTGACATGTACGGATAGATTGCTACCCCCTCTGGGAATGTGAATATAATTGGAAAAATTCCTGCTATCCCTTGAGTTTTGCTTGGTTCTTTACACAGAACTATTGAGTGCACTGATTGAGTGAAGTTAAAGGACATTTCATAGCACCCTTCAGCTGCTCTCTGAATGTAGTCTGTGTCATGGCGTGCATCACAGTGTTAGTACAACAACTGAGGAACTGCAGCATGAAGACAAATTCCTGAACAAAATCGTGTATAAAGCTAGACCAAGAGCGTAAAGATACCATTCGGTTCCAAATGGAATACACCTTTATCATTGACCACAAAAAGATGAAATTTGCTAAGATAACAAGGAGTAAAATGATGGCTCTCTATTTGTGGTCTCTGACTCTCTGACCAATGAGTCTCTTGCGGGTTTGGCCGGTCATGAAAATGTGTCAGGAGGCGAAAACATTGAGCAGCAGAATCAGGATGAACGGGAGAGCCGGCGTGAGAATGGGATGGAGAAACTCGAAGATGACCCAGAACCGAAATTCCCGAACATCATTGCTAACACGGCAAAACCAGGGCCTGTTCATCAGGCAATATTGATCATTTAGCATAAAATACCAGAAAGTGTCCTTGAAACATCCCAGCACATACGCTGTGCCCAGAACCACAGCCGCTGTTTCCACGTTGCAATATTTACTTTTCAGCTTGTGGCAACAAATGGCCAAAATTTGATCAAAGCTGAAAGTGACGGTGAACCAGACAGAACACTCAGTGACTGCAGGCAGCTGGGCGGCGTGAATGTTAAACACAGGGACGGAATACAGGAAGATAAAATGGATGTAATAAATCATTGGCATGTGTCTCAATATCAAGTCAATGATAATGACCATTGGGTCTGTCGCTGCCATGGCCACCAGGTAAGAGGTGACACATTTGGATAGACCACACTTTTTGCGAGAGAAGATCACTAATCTCACTGTGTTAACTGTGAGGAAGGGGAATAAACAATGATATTAGACATGAGGCGACAGAAAACTGGGCACAATTCTCGACGTGTGGTCTCACCATCATGTTATATAATTGTGAGAACACTTCTTTAATTATTCGGCCCTTCTGTAATAAATGCCAGAATTCCATACGCCTTTCTGATGATATGCTGCACCTGCATACGCAGATTCTGGAACTCTTGCACAAGGACACCCAGAACTCTCTGTCCTGAAACACTTTGCATCTGCTTTTCATTTGAATAATAATTTGCCCTTTTATTTTTCCAGACAAAATCGGCAACCTCACTGTTCTGCACATGAAATTCAATCAGCCTGATCCTGGCTTCTTCTGCTTGCCTGTCAAAATACATCACTAAAGTCTTTATCTTCTCATCACAGTCTCCTTGCCCTCCTCTGACACGGTGAAATTTTGTTTCACACGCTTGTATTCCTTTAACGACGTTACTGCAATTGTGTATGTGCATTCAGGATGTAAGTCTTTAATAAGTTTACATGTTCACAGTTGTTGTGAACTTTGTGCTGAGACATGATGTGACCCGGAACAATAATCAATGGGATTATACCAAACGTGAATGTTAATTCCAAATTCACTCAAGTTTTTCACCTGTCATTTTTAATTTGAAAAGAGAGTATGGAATTTGAGTATAGAATTTACCACGGTGCCAGGTGTTTCCTGTTGATTCAACAGAAAGGCAAGGCGCACACTGACGGTTCGCTGGTTCTGCAGACTGTGAACTGTTTTCACACACTGAGACTTCTATAAATCTTGCAGAATTCCAAGGTATTTTCTACACTGAAATATGCTGCCACAGGTTTTCAGGAAATACGCCGTGTCTCACCTGGTGCATATCAAGGAGAGGGAATGTCCAGCATTTCCCAGGCAGCCCCTCCACTCGTGCATTTAACTCCTCTCTGAATGATCCGATTTCCTCAGTTAGTTGGAAGTTACCCTCTATCGCAACACGACCAAAATGCGTCCTGAAATTCAGCACAATATCTGTGAAACATTGCTCCGGCAAAGTAACATAGACAGATGGAGCAAATCAACTCAAATTAAACTGGGATTTGGTTGGTAATGTGAATGAACATCACCGTACACACTAAAGTGGTTCCAAATCTGTAACCATGGGAATGCAGTCAAAGTTCTGAGCTGGTTGCAAGTCTGAATTAAGCATGGATAAGGCTGCAGAAGCTCGGGGGGATACGTGGAGTTAACGTTTCCTGTCTATTGACTGTGAATCGGAACTAAAGAGGACTGAATAGTCCTGGTTTGCATGTCATTCATCCATGATGTGCAATTGAAAGATATGGCGAGTGTAACCAGAGCAAAATATCAACACAGATTTTATAGCAGATATGAAGAGGTATGGATGTGAAATCTGTATCAATGATATTTGTGACATTGAGAAGTTACTCATCTAACCACCAACATTGCCAAACACATCACTAATGTAGAGTCCGGACAACTGAGGTCTGAGCACTGATCCTCGTGGAACAACACAAGTAACGGGCCTTCAGTGAAAAAATAAAAGGAACACACTTCCACAAATTCCCAATGCCTTCGTTGACCCAAACATTTTACATGACATACAACGTGGTCTACACCTGAACAATAAGTACCTACCTGCGGGAGGGTAATTGGACACGTTGAATCTTGTTTCAGTCTCTCAGTATTTGTAGTGTCCACAATCAGTGTGCAAAGATGCGCACACCTTTTCTGACATTAACGGCAGGTTGAAGCCAAACATGTCAAGCATTGTCTCAACTGCGTACTCTCAATCAGCAGTAATGTGATTAAAGGGGTAGTTAACAGTACATATACAGCAGTGCTTACACAGCAATAAACTTCACAGTGATGCCCAGTTTGAATTTTCCTGGGGCACATGGCTCTCAGCCAAGCACAAAGATTGTCCAGTGTTTGTCTGTGTGAAGAGAAAAACAGAGTGATTTAATCCTCTCCATACTGCCTGGGCGTGTGCCCCCAAAAAAGCCTCATGAAGCTCCACGCCATTCCGGACAAATAAGGGCGCATTATTGGCCCCACATCCACATCCATCCATTGCCTCCACCAACACTCAATAAAAGGAGTGTACTATTGTCAAACTACACTCCGCAAATTCAGCAACGCTCTTCATCCAGAAGCTCAGGGAGCTTTATTGCAAATCACACCATGGCAAATGGAGGAATTTCAAATTAATTACTAAAAACAAGAGCTGAGTTCTGTCCAACAATCAGTTGTCATATTGATCTACTAAACAGACCGAGGGAATGATGTCTGGCATACTTATTCAGTCTTGTCCATTCCTGAAGCTCGAGCTGCAACAGTGTAAGGCAGTGGCCTTTCAACAGATCTTTGAATTTGCTGAGCAAGGTGAATTCGGGGTGGATAGCATTCCTGGGGAAGCTTGGGAATTCTAAATCACGTAAAAAAGTCTTTAAACACATGAACAAACCACTGTGTTTGTCTGTCCAATTGTTTTGCAGCGGATAGTTTAAAGGGGAATGGTAACTGAAGCAAAGTTGGCTGACCGTGTTACATTGAATCTAACATTCACCTAGACAAATGCAAAATAGGAGCAGGGCTGGGTTATTTGATCCGACATTCTGTTCCATCACTCAGTGTGTGAGAACAATGGGGATATACAAGCAAGGTATAATGTTTGCTCATACAAACAGGGATCACCTCACTGTGAAAGGATTGAACAGAATGGACGTTTTAAAATGTATCTGATGTATCACCTTGTGTCACTTTGCAGGTGGCCATGCTGAAGATGCGGCAGTGCTAGACCTAATACAAGGGAATGAAGATGTTCAAGTGATCGAACTGTCTCTGGCCGAGCATTTTGGGGACCATGTCCAAGAATCTATAAGTTTCAAAGAAATGATGGAAAGGGACAAGGATAATGCAGAAATTTAAGTTCTTCAGGTGAAGTAAGGATAACTTCAATATTAGTAGCCAGGGTGTGGCAATAATAGACTTGGAGCAGCTACTTGTCGGCTAGATTTCATATGGAAAATGGGAGTCTCTTAAAAGTCATGCAATGAGCATTTATGGTCAGCATGTTTTCTAAGTCTACAGGTCAACAGGATATTAGTCTCGGCAACCCTGGAGTTCAAAGGATTTCAGTTTGACAAAGAAAAATATGGAACAATGTGTTAGGTGCAGAGCATTGAAAACAAAGGACAGACTCTACAAAAGAGAGAAAAGAGTGCGTGTGTTTTGTGAGAAAAAAAGGAATTAAGAGACCATGGTGGGTGGGAGGTGACATACCCCTGGCAGAGAAGAATAAGGAAATCATATGGATCTACCACCCCTCCACACCCCAGTATTTCATACGTATATAGTGTGGAAGAGGGGAGGAGTGCAGTCCATGAGAAAGCAAACGTGCAATCTGTGTGTGAAGACAGAGGGCGTGGTTGAGGGGTTAAATGAATATTCCTCATCTGTATTCAGAAAGGCAAGGAAATTGGAGGTTTCGTTTGGGATGGCGAGGTTCTGGAACATGTTCAGATTAGTAAGGAATAGGTGATTAATACTGTGGCAGTCATGAAGGTGGATAAATCCCAAGGCGTGATGCTTTGTATCCAAAAGCTGCTATTCGATACAGGTGAGGAAATTTCTGGGGAGATACACTGAATATTTTGTTGGCCGGAGGTGAAGTGCTAAATGACTGGAGGATAGATAATGTTGTTCCTTGTTAAAGACAGCAGGGAGAGGTGAGATAATAGCTGTCAAATTAGTCTGATGCCAGGAGCAGGGAAAGTGTCGGAACACATTCTGGTCAAAGCATGAATAAACATTTCCAAAAGCAGTGATTGATCAAGGATTGCCAACATTAATGTGGAAGAGAGCGATCCTCTCTGATTAATTTTACTGAATCTTTTGGAAAGTGGATTAAAGAAATTCATGACAGCATGGCAGTTGATGTGGATTACATGGTCTCATCACTGAGACGTTTGACAAGATCCCACATGGAAAGCTGGTACCAAAGGTAAGATCTAGTATGATCCAAAGTTGGAAAAATTGATTCGATGTTGGCTTTCAAATTGGAGGCAAAGAGTGATTGTGGATGTTATTTTTATGATTCGAAGCTTGTTGCAAATGACTTACCACAGGTATTGGTGTTTGAATCCTTCCTGTTTGTTATGTGCATTAACACATTCGATATGCTGTAGAAGGTGTAATGCATAAGTTACAAAATTACTCAAAAGTTGATGGTGTTATTGTTCGTGAGGAGGATGGTCTCAGGCAACAGTCTGACTGTGGTCACCTGGCAAATGGGGCAGATCATTGGAAGATATAATTTAATCCTGACAAGTGAGTCATTATGCATTTTGAATGGCTCAGCAAGGGAAGGATATAAAAAAATAAATGCTCCGGCTGTGTGGAGAAAAGAGGAACAAAGGTATTTTGTTGTACAGGTTCTCAGATCCCTGAAAGTGTCAGCACAGGTGGCCGGGTTTGAAAAGAAGACATACAGAAGGATTTCCTTCATTAGATGGGGTATAGAATAGGTGAGGAAGGAAGTGTTTGTATCACCTTATAAAACAGTGTTTAGGCCGCAGATGGTACACTGCCAGTCACCGCACTATCTGGAGGGCGTGACTGCATGTAAACACTATTTTAAAACACCAGTTGGCATCACTCTGCATCACAAAGCAGATGTCCAGCCAACTAAGTTAACTGTTTCCCCCATCAGCTGACTTTACTTGGGACCTCCACCGTTTAAAGCTTAGGCGTGGTTATCCTCCTGTTAAACTCATCACTTACCGTCTCTCTCTCTTTCATAGGATAGTCCCTGATGGTTCTCTTGGGCTTTATCTGTAACCTTCAACTTCCCTAGAGTTCATGTAGATGCTTTCATGATGGGAAAGCTCGGCATCTCTTCACGAATGTGTTCAATGACAGTTTTGTATGTTTGAGAAATCCACTGGCTCATCACCCTCTGAGTTTAGAAAGCAGTCCTCGCCACTGACCGTAATTTCCTACCCCATGCCCCAAGAGAGTGACGCTTTCTTTTGGATACCCTTAAGGAGATGGAACATCAGATCCAGCCTGTATGTCCAGCCCTGGCATAATTAGACACGTTTCAATAAGATCATCTCTCATTCTCCAGAACAAAACACTTCAGCTACGTTCTCTGTAATGTCCTGGACAGCATCTGAGAAAAAAAACCTTGCTCTTGTACTGAAGCCCTTGTTGAATGAAGAAAAATTTACCACACACCTTTCTATTCAAACATGCTTTCTTGCTTTCAGTTACTGGTCTACAGGGTCATCCACATCACGTTGTTCCTCTCCACTTCATAACTCTGAAATATTTATATAACACGATGATATGGTGTCCTCTTTCTTCACCCCTCAATGTCGCTAATTCAAGACTAATCCAAATTAGACTGCATCTTTCATGTATTTGCTCACTGACTGAGCTTATCTGGATGGTGTTGAAACCTCTTTGAGTGGTCCTCATCAGTAAAAGTGACAATGTCACACTTGATTCCCTCATCCAAATCATTGGCCTATATTGTGAACAGTTATTGTCCAAAAGCTGATATCTCATTTCACCACTTATCACAGTTTTCCATTGCAAGTATGTTATTTTCCTGTCTACGAATCTCATCTCTGTCTTGGCCAGGAAATTAGCTGCCTTCGTGAGAACTTTCAGTTTGAACACCAACCTGTTATATGAGGATTTATCAACAGCATTCTAAAATACGAAAACATCACCAAGCCTATTTAACAAAATAGTGAACGACTCAAAAGCTGTAGCGTTCTCAAACATGGCTTCCATCACATAAATCCATTCTGCCTTTGTTTCCCTTTTGTACTTTCCAACCTGCGTATTATCACACGATACACAGTGGGCAAAGTGCTCCCGTAACACTGCACTTAGTGCCACAGTCTACACGCCCCTGACTGCACTTCCCACATTTTTAAAACAGTTGGGTCGCATTTCTTTCAGAGCCAGACACGAGGATTTTCTCAGAATCGGCCAACCTTCTGAAATATGGCAGACCAAACATCCACTGAATGCATAGCCCCCTCCTGTAGTGCCCAAAAAATGCAAATTATCAGGCCCTCAGGCTTTATTCACATTTATATTTTCATGATGTAATACCCGAGGCGCCATGACATCAAACACTGCAGGTTTAACACACACCAGGCGTACCAGCAGATAACAGGGAGTGAGTGAGATGTGGCAATCACAATCTAAAGTAATGATACAATCTGATTTTTGGGGATCTGTTCAAGGTCATTTGGAAAGTTAGTTGAAGGGCTAATATTTTCAGAATTAATGAAAGGTGAAGTTAAAGCAAAACTAGGCAAACAATTGAGTAAGTAAACATTCTAGCAACATCGGGGTAGAGATTAAGACGTTGATGTTTTGAAATCAATACAGCACTGTTCGTGATCATGGTAGCTTTTGTGCTGTGGACATGATGGGCAGGAACAGATGGTGAGTATTCTCAGGAGCAAGGGAAAAGGACGCACTGGTTATGATACATGGAGAGTGAAGATGCAGAACGGGTGTTAATGATTGGTGCGATGAGATCAACATGAGTCTGTACTTCTGAGACCAACGCCGACAGCATACCAACACTGAGGAGAGGAAGGGGATGAATTGTATTCTAAAGGAAGGACTGAGATACTGCTTTGAAGTTGTTGTACTCCATTTTGTGTCCTGAAGAGTGTAATGAGCAGAAGCAGAAATTGAGTTGTTTCTCTGGCTGCCCGAGGAGATGATGATTTGCACAGTCTTTACAAAGACCCTGAAACCTCTTGTGATCGTGTGATTCGATGATCGAGATTCCGCTGTAGGGACTCGCTTCCAAGCCACAGTCTTAAACGTCATTGATCTCTCAAGATAATCTGGTGCTTGGAACCCGCTTTCAATGTGCCCATTCATGGTCACATCACTTCTCATTGGTGGAGAAGACGAGAGCTCATTTCACAGTGAGCAAACATCAAAACCTAGTGGTTGTTGGAGTGAAACACTGGTCTCTGCACAACCCGTGGTCAAGGAACTGAGTCTTCCAGAAATCGAGGTGCCATTTGATTCGTGAACTGCTCCTCAGTATCTGTGAAACAGCACTCATCTCATGTACAGATTTAACCTGCTACCAGCAAGTCAGACGATGTTTGTAACACTCCTGAACGTGCTTCTACTGCAGCTATTGAACTGTGAGTTATGGTCTATTGAATATATTCCCTTTAATACTTATAGGCCAACCATTGCTGAGAAGTATTAATCATAACAATATAAACATCAGTCTGTGCGAGAGAAAATATTGACACAAAATGCAATAAAAATATGCTCTTTTCATCTTTCTCTGACTGTTTTTGCAACAATTGATGGGACTTCGCAGCTCCCCATCCTTCAACTCCCCAATCCTTAAACTTTAGCTGTTTCTTTACAGCCTGCACAGCTGAAAACTTACTGTGACAATTTGTGTGTGTTCAGAAACGGTGCCCGTCGCTGATTTAGCAGCGTGTGTAGCGGGGAATGCTTCAGAACGATATCTAACTGATTTATTTGTCAATATTTGAAAGAACGTAAAATAGAAATAGATTTTCTTTTGAATTTCGAGATTCTTGATGTGAGGTTAATTTTGGTGAGTATATCTGCCCTGTACATTAAGCCAAAACTTTCTACGTTTCCCTGCATTTATACCGAGCCTTTCCCTTCCTCAGTGAAACAGAGGAACTGTGTGAGAATTTGGTGCATTTTGCTGTTGAGACAATTCTGCACTTTTGGAAAAGAGATAGGCTTTTTTTCAGAGCACATGGTTACAATCATTGTTCTGCTAAGGGACTCAGTCAGCTTCGTATCTTGGAATAAACACTGACCCTGAAAAGTGAACTCTGCTTTCTGCCCACAGATGCTACCAGAACTGTTGCCTTTTCCCAGCAATTTCTGTTTTTGATTCTGATTTCCAGCGTCGGCTGCTCATTTTGTTTCTGTTAGCCGTTTTGGTAATTTTCCGAATCTGGTGTGAAGGTTGTCACTGTTCGGGGCAATATCGACAATATTCTGTGCCTGTTTTGGAAAAGTTGTTGCTGAGAGTTCAGTCAGATGATCAGATAAGCTTCTTTTCCAAAAGACTTCTTTCCTTTATTTCAAAAATCTGCTTTTTTCCATACAAGATCTGTACAGGCATACAACATCACGAAAGCAGTTTGGCTCTGTTCTCTAGCGTGTGAAGGATTAGAAAGAGTTTAACTGCAACGAGCAAACAAACCATCGAAATGTCTTACATTTACAAGATGTTATTTACATTTATTTGAGGCAAACAGGCAGGTCCAAGAGGAGAATGGGTCCCAATCTAAGTTTTGCAGAAAGGCTTCAGACAGCAGTGTGTCCCAATGCGCATTGGCTGCAGCTGCCCAAGCTTTAGCGCATCCCTCAGCGTGTCGGCTTAGGCGTTGGAATGTTCCAGGCTGTAGTACTGGGTCGGGCCAACTGCCTCGTCTGGAAGACCAACAGCTTTCGGGAAGACCAAAGAGCGTCTTTCACCCACTTGGTGGTCCTTAGGCGCTGTTGATGTTTGTCTCAGTGTGTGTCCTGGGGAACAGATTGCAGGGAACAGAGTCCTGTGTCACGCAGCTACTTGAGATGGGCGCTGAAAAATTCAACTGCATCTTTCTCTCGGCATCATTTGCAAAGACACATTCCTGAGGAAATGTGTGACCCTCTCTCCCACGGACACACACGCCCCACTCCCAATGCCAAGCAGCTGCTTCCAGCTGAGCGTGCCTAAGCGCACTGAGTCCAGGCGTCCATGAAGTTAGTGACTTTCCCAGCACCAGGAAACGATGCCTTTGCGCTCTTTGGAAACTTCTAGTGATGAGGAATCCTGTGAAATGACTTGGAGTATCTGCCCAGGGATGAACCCGACGGGATCCATCCTGTCCTTTTCCCGCAGAGTATTGTGCACACGAACAAATATGTATAAACAACATTATTGTGGCGCTGCTCACTCAGCGGTGAATTTTTGCTCACATTGCTGGAAATGGGTTTGAAGAATTGGCTTTCTGTGTCGGGGCCAGGCTGCTGTGAACTCAGGCTCGACTGACAATAATATCATTTTTCAGGCGATATTCACGCCATGAAAATTTAAATCGATTTTAAAAATGTTCCTCAATCTGTTGTGAGGTTTGTGCCGTACTAAGAGAGCCTTTGATCAGGCATTTTCAGACAGTTTGCCCGCCTTGTTTTGATTTGATTTTCATTTCGCCCATTGTGTTATCGCTTAAGGTAAGCAAACAATAAAGAAAATTTCGATTTGTTCAGAAGTTTGAAAGAGCTGGATGCGTTTTCTGTTACGTTCGAGTGCAGAAGATTCTGAGCGAACAGTGGACTCAGTGTCTGTAAAACACGAGTCAAGGCGGTGTTTACCATCGATTGAGCTCACACAATCACAGGCATTTCTCTCAGGTTGTGTTTCTCTCCAGGGCTGCTTGACTGTGTTGTCATGTAAGTAACAGGAGTGTTATTTTAAGTCACTTGTCCTGCATTCACAATTCGTCGAAACATTTTGATGCAGAACTGTTATGTTTCTGTAGATATTAGTTAATAATACAACTGTTCCAAAAACTGAAACAGCCTGCCCGAAATTTTCACTCAATTTATTCTTAATGATGAATGCTTTACGATGCAATTCATGTGAGGAGATTAATTCTGCGACTGCATTTCTGTTTATTCAAAAATATGGGGACGTCTGGTTTAGTCTGGTGGTGGCATGAATTGAGGAAATATTGGATTTCTTTGAGACTCGGTACATCCACATTACGTGAGGGCGAGAATGACAGAAGCTTGTTTAAGCATCAGTGGATGAACAAGAATATCACACCAAAAGTGAGAGAGGGAGAGAGAGAGAGAGAGAGAGAGAGAGGGAGAGAGAGAGAGAGAGAGAGAGAGAGAGAGAGAGAGAGAGAGAGAGAGAAAGAGAGAGAGAGAGAGAGAAAGAGAGGTAGTTTTTGTTCCATAACTTCGTTCAGTTTTTTAATTCTGGAAACCTGCTTGACGTTTTTTTTTAAATTGACCCCTACCAACTGGAGTTAGCATCTTCGTGGTCAGGGTAATTACTGATGTGCTGATCCTTTTCGCATTTTTCCATGGTAGTTCCGTGAGTGTTATCTGTTTAAGTGCTAGAATCCCCAATTTTGTACATTATTTTCCTGAAGCGTATTGTACGGGTTAAGTCAGCCTTTTGAGAGTGCAATGTCTGGCACAGAGGTACTAATGCGAGTATATTTGGTCCATTAATTTACACCCAATTTGCTGGAACTATTTATCCTGGTAGTAACTGAGCATACATGCAGTAGGCTGAACTTACATTGTGTCTGATTTTCAGTTGCCCTCTGTTGTGTCTGAGATATGTGGTAGCAGATCAGACAAAAAGACTCGCGCAGCAACTTTATCCATTTTGCTCGATAGCTGCCTTTCACATTGTAGAATGTTGAATAAGGTAAAAACCATTTTATAACCTTGTTGATGCATGGCGAAAGGAGTTTTATTCAAATGCATTAACATCAATTTTGTCGAAATTGGATAACAGAGTTGTACCTTAAAGAAAGTGAGAGAATTTTGGTAAAATGCTCTGCAGATTCAGCAGCATCTGTAAAGATAGAAGCACAGTTAGCATTTCGAGTCTGCTCTGGCTATTCTTCAGAACTGAAGAACAGACAGGAAGTGTCAGACCAGACTCGGTACATTAACATTGTTTCTCTCTCCCCTTCTCGAGCATTCGCTGCATTTGTTCCAGATTTCTATCTTCCAGAGCATTTTTTTGCCCTTTCGTCAGGTCTCTGACCTGTTTCGGACTATTTTTGTGAAAGCAGTTACATCGTTGTACGAGAAAATAGTTCCACGCAAAACAGAGAAAGCATGAATTCCTTGGAGGTAATTTAATTCGTAACCTTTTGAGTTCACTTGGGATTTTAATTTTATTTGAAGCCTTTTGGTTTCAATTCGCTTGGATCAGATTTTTCATTATGTTTATAAGGTTTTCTTTTAAAGAGTTGGAGAAGTGTGTGATATATAATCTCGGAAGTTACACAAACCATTTTAATGTTCACCTTGTACCACAGTTACGAACAACGGATCTCTTGCGACATTATTGCTCTGTTATAAATGTACATGTTCTGGAAGAAACAATTGGGAGAAGCACTTCAAAGGAGAAATGTTCATCTCAGTTTTTCTTATTTCTTGTGATATGAACTCTTTATCTTTGATATTATTCTACTAAGTGGGTATAATTCAAAATCCGTTCGGTGTGTTTCACTTTAATTAATGACGATAATCATAATATACAAGACGTGAATAAATGTGATAATTCCTAACTTTTTACTTAATTTATATTCCATGTTAATTCATGTTTAAAAGTGACAGTTTATCTGTATTTCTGTCAATGTCAGAAATTTGTTACTTCATATTCCAGTCATGATTTATATTTAATTCAGTTCTGTAGATTTCAATCAAAGTGTGATTACATTCTTCAATCTAATAAGAGTACCATTTAAAATAAAAGTCCTGTATCCCATGTGTAGCTGAAGCAGACTGCAAATGAACTTGCCATGTTTCTTGTTGCACACATTCAGCGTGATTTAGGTCTCAATCTGTGTAAGAATAGAGTATTTCAGGGTGAAATCTGTCGAACCCAGTGATTATACATTGAAAATGACGTCTTCTGCTACGTTGCAAACCAATTATCATGTGGGATAGAAAAGTTTGAAAAGAGTTCAAATGTGCATGCATGTTCCAAGGCAATCATAATTATTCTCTCAATACATCCAGCTTAGAATCAGAAGCAAAATTTTTGAATAGTCTTAGTTTGTAACAGTGCTCCATCAGTTACTGTGTTCAGAATGATGCCCCTGACCTGACGTGTCTTTTTTTTTGAGAAAGCTGCCCAGTTTGAGACGAATGTCAAAGGTCTGATATATCACATTGAGATCAACATCCTATCCAGTGTTCTGGAGACCCCGATTCGAATCCTGCCACTTAACAACAGTCCATTGATAATCATGAATCCATCGTCAATTGATGGAAAAAGAAATCTGGTTCATTAATATTCGTCAAGGAAGGAAATCTGATTCCCCTACCAGGCTGGCGTGCACATGACTCCAGACCCACGCGATGTGTTTGACTCTGAACTTCCCTCTGGGCAATTAGTGATGGGCAATAAATGCTGCCTGGCCAACGATGCCTTCATCCTGTAAATAAATAAGGGGGAATAAAGAGAATCTGTACAGCAGAGACTGAATGTATCCCAGGCCAGCACTGAGTGTCCATCTAACTCATGGTCCGTCTTGGCTTAATGAGTGAGAATAGAAGAAAGCTTATTCTAAGACTGAAAGCAACCAATTATCGGTTTATACATTATTTAAAAGTTACATGGGAAAGAATTTGAAGGAAATTTAAAAAATCATTAAATTTTTCATGCAATCAGAGAAATTTCAACTGAAATTAAACTGAATATGTGTTGTGATTCCTACGTCATTTGGGTAGCGGTGCAACATGTTATCATTAACAGGGCAAACTCAGAATGCACTTGAAACTTTAAAAAATCTAAAACGGGTTTGTTACTAACCCGTCTCCAGTGCAGTTGGACTTGGGTAATTAATAAACCAAAAGTGAAATATTGAGGGCAATGAGGAAAGGAAATTGAACGGATTGAGCAGGTTGTTGAAAGTGATAGCAAAAGCCCCTTCGAATGAAAGATATCCTTTCTTTGTTTTGACAACTAGAATTATTTATTGACACTGACATGGTAAGCTATCTGTTTTGAACCACAGTAAAGCCGCATGTGCTGGAAATAGGGAAATTGAGAATTCCTGTTGGATATGGTCATGATGAAGCTTGCTGCGGCCATGTAGCCCGGGGAGCAGCTAAAACCAATTTTTTTATTTTGCCAAATGCAACACTCAAAAGGGAATGTGCTTTCTGGATTTATTCGCTGACTCGTTCTGTGAATCGGTGCTTATTTCATTATTTTTGATCGAACAAAACTCTTAAGGTCCTGAGATAACACGGTGTAGAGCTGGATGAGCACAGGAGGCCAAGCGGCATCAGAGGAGCAGGAAAGCTGATGTTTCCCGAAATCGTCAAATTTCCTGCTCCTCTGATGCCGCTTGGCCTGTTGCGTTCATCCAGCTCTACAGTGTGTTATCTCAGATTCTCCAGCATCTGCAGTTCCTACTACCCCTTAACCTCCTGCATTGTTTAAATGGGGCGCCGTGCCTTGTCTCCCCCGGGAAATATTTATGCTCTGTACAGGGATCATAATGATATTGAGTAAGTCGGCAGTGCAGGACTGAGCAGAACAATCAGTAATTTTCTGAAACCTTCACAGTGCCAACACGTGGGTTGTAATGTCCCTCACTAAGGTCCCAGTACATTGCTTTGGCAGTGTGACCGTCGATTTGAAGCTGATTTTGTTAAATTTCCGAAATACGACATGTCCACATTTATTGGTGCGGAAGTTCCATTTCCTGATGTATATGCATTGCTTAAAATGATGATTTCACATTTTGAGATGCCGTTTATTTTGCAATTTTTATCCCCAGTTGATTAGAACATTTTGAATTTACTTCTAAGCTTTGCATTAATTCCTGACCTTTTACTCATATCCTTGTCTTTCAGGCAGACTTGTCGACACTCAGGCCAAGAGCACAGGTAATTTAATGTCATTATCACATGGAATCGAATCCCCATGTTCTGGTGTGTCTGTTCGAACACCATGTTGTGGTGTTAATATGCATGCATTAATATTCATGTGTCAACCAGGGGTATGGACATAACTGAAGGGGGATTCAGTACTCCTGAAGGTCGTATTTCCAGAATTCCTGGGGAAGAGAGTGTGAGCAGTTTTTCCACTCATACTGCAGTTCTCAGATCGAGAGACAACGAATGAGGAGGTTTAAAACATCAGCTGAACACACAATGCTGCTGTCTGGAACTCATTTTCAATCATTTCACTCACTATTGAACATTGACATCTCGGTCGCGTGTCATACATCCCATTAGGTTGCTGGCTGCGCTGGGCGGATATACCGTCTCACTGCATTATGATCCCAGGGCGGGTCCTTCGTGTTTTCTCGCCAGTCAGTGCTGAACGCGATGGAAAGCAGGCCATTCCCGACACGCTCCTCTCACCTTTCCTGAATTTCAAACATGTTCTGAACACTTGACTGAACGGGGTGAAGCTCCAACCAAGCTCAAAAACCTCAACATCAATCAGGGCAATGAAGCCCACTCGCCTGGCACCGCACAGACTCCTTCGGCCGCCGACGCCCAGCAGCAGCGGTATGTGCTATCCACAAGGCGCGCTGCAGAAATTCGCAAAAGTTCCTGAATCGGCAGCTCCCAAATGTCAGGCCGCTTCCATCGAGAAGGAAAAGAGCAGCAGATACATGGGATAACCACCACCTGCCATTTCCCCTTCTAAAACATTCCCTCTCCAATCCTGGAAATATTTTGTTTGGCAGAATCCTGGAATTCTGTCCCACATGACATTCTGTATCTACCTTCAGTGCATGGACTGCAGTGTTTTACGAAGCCAGATCACTACCAGCTTCTCAAAGGAGGCAGTGAGAGATGCATAATGCATGTTGTCTCAGGCAGAGACACCCATGTCCCATAAATCAACAATGAATATCATTCTTCTCACGTTGGCTCGTTTATAGGAATTGTTCCTGTGAACACATTTCTCGAACTGTCTCTCCAGTGAGTGAGCACTACTTAATAAAATTGACCCTTCTCCTTTCACCATATACAGTCCGTTTTCTGAGTTATATTATTGCAGAGTGCATTTGTACCATTCCCTCACAGTCATTGCAGGTTCATGGCGAACGTGGGCTGTGATGAGACTTTGTATGTATATGCCTTGTGAACCTTAATTGCTATTCCTGTGTTTTACAGATACAGTGAGACTGAGACTTGGTAACGGGGGCAGTCCTTGCGCTGGCCGAGTGGAGGTTCATTACAAGTGGCTGTGGGGGACTGTGTTTGATAGTAACTGGGACCTGCCAGACGCTAATGTTGTGTGTCGGGAGCTGGACTGTGGGACTGCAGTCTCTGCCCTGCTTCGTTCTCACTTTGGACCAGGATCCGGACCCATTGTGACGGGGAATGTTTTGTGCAATGGGACCGAGCGTGCTCTGCGGGACTGTAAATCAGCAACTTGGGATCACTACAACACTGCCCACAACAATGATGCAGGTGTCATCTGTTCAGGTGAGAACTGGCTGCTGTTTCTATGTCGCTGTGTCACAGCGCGACACTATCCAAAACCGCAAAGAGATATGATAGCCGAGCGATAAATGACCAATCGTTATGAACATCGCAATAACTGATTCGCTGGTTCATACAGTATCATTATAGAATGTGTTGTGTAATTGAAGGTTATGGCAGAGGTGAATACCTGTCACTCTTCAAAGCCCGGTGAAGGGGAAGGACAGGTGCACCTTGTTATTTCACTTGGAGTTACATTGAGAGAGCTGTACAGCCGGAAATATCACACATACAACCGAATGAATAATAACATTCTACTTCGTGTTGGCTGGAAGAATCACTTTGTATAATTTACCTTCAGGCTGAAAGTCGCTTTCTCTCGGACCAGCTGAGTGTTAGGAATTAGGGGTGAACATAAATGTCGTTGACAGGGCATCAACCACGAAGAAACTGATGGGACACTCCACAGTCGAATTTTGACAAATCTACCAGTAATCAGATATATGCCCATCAGTCAATAATGTGAGTTGTAATCATTTTAATTCCTTATGATTTCAGAGCACAGAGCTCCGAGGTTGGTATCTGGAAATTCCCCATGCTCTGGCAGGCTGGAGGTCCAGTTCGGTGACACCTGGAAAACAGTGTGTGGCCTTGACTGGGATTTGCAAAACGCCAACGTGGCCTGTGCACAGCTTCACTGTGGAGTGGCCGTGTCTGTTTCAAGCTCTGCTCATTCGGGAGGCAGTTCTCTGCTCATTGCTAGTGAGGTCTTCAAATGTGCGGGCAATGAGACTCATCTGGGGAAGTGTTCTCGGTCTTCAGAGACTCACCAGGATTGCAGTGGACACAACAATGTCACCCTGATATGTTCTGGTGAGTGCAGATTTAATTTTTAAAAATTGCTTTAATATTTGGAAAAGTGATTCAGCTGCCATTCCTGGTATTGATCTAAGTGTGCGAGCTACAGAGTAAGCCTTTTCGTTTCCAATCTAATCATGCACTGAATGCTATTCTCTACACTAACACGCAATTATTGGGAATTAAGATGTTTCAGTACGTTTACAGCTGTATTGGAGAAAAGCTTTCTTCGATTTTGTAAAAGGTCGAGACTGTCTAACAGTCGATCATATGACCACAGTCAGCCCAAGTTGACACAAATAGATTGAAGTGAATACAGCAGAATTAAATGAATGTCAAGCCAGTCGTGTTTTTTTAGCCTTCCCTGCCCTGATAATATTTGTGGACAATGTTTCCACACGGTTTGAAACAATTGAACATTACCCTTTCCAACAATTTCTGCAGCAAGAATTTCCAGCTCATAATGCCTCATCGCCTGCCTTGCATCAGCATGGTAATGTGTTCTACAATGGTCTTGCGAATTTAACATCGTGCCTGAAGCGACCCTTTTCGTTCCCTGACCTTTCACGTTGATTTGAATTTACTTTGCCTTAATATCACAGTACATTTTACAACAGTGTGCATATTGACAGTTGTCAGATTCAGAAATTCTGTTCTGATTCTAATGCCCACCACACCTCTTGCCCTAAAACTGAACATTTGTGTGTAATACTCCTCCAACGACCAGCAAACGGGAGCAATCTTTTCCTCATCTGCCTTGCTCGATGGAGTCAAATTTCCGTACACCTCCATTTCCTCCAGTTCCATTGCTTCAACAATTGCTGATCCAGTACAAACTTATAGAAGCTCGTTTGTATATCGGTTCCAGTATCGTTCATCTGCAACTTGCCAAGGGCGATGCTTTCTATTTGTGAATTATGCATTGTACTTGGTTCCTTGAATTCTTACAACGGGGAAACAGGCCATTCAGCCCAACAATTCACCACCAGCTTTGCGACCAGCGTCCCACCACATTCCTGCAATTCCCATGGCTGATCCAGATGATTTATATGTCCCTGGACATTATAGGCAATCTAGCATGGCCACTGCACTGGACATCAGATCAATCAGTAATTTTGTGAAACATTCAGCTGCCAACGTATGGATTCTAAAGTCTCTCACCAATGTCTCAGTACTTTGGTTTGGCAGTGTGCCTGTCTGTGTGAAAACAATTTGGTTCAATTTAGGAAAAAGAAATGACCATTATTATTTGCAGCAGGTTTTTTATTGATTTATATCTAATGCTTAAAACGATGATTTCACATTTCCAGATATCATTTCTGTCGCTAAGTAATGACAACATTTCTCACCAGTTTATTTGTATTTGTTGAATTTATTTCGAAGTTTTGCATGGATTCTTGACCCCTTATTGTATCTCTGTATTTCAGGCAGACGTGTCGACACTGAGGCCGCGAGCTCTGGTAATTTTATGACATTACTACATGGAGTAGAACCCCTATATTATGGTGTGTCTGTTCGAATGCCATGTTGTGGTGTTCATGTGCATGTATTAATATTCATGTGTTAGCCAGCTGTCTGCACATAAGCGAAGCGGCGGGGGGAGCGGCTTGCAATGCCCCTGAAGATCTCTATTTCCACGATTGCTGGAGAAGGCAGTGTGAGCACTAATCCCTAGTGAGATGGTCAATGAGGCTTCCTGAAAAGTGACAGGGATGTATCAGTTCTGACTCAAACTGTCGTCTGAAGACTGTGAGGGAACGAATGAGGGCTTCTGGAGAGGAGGGTGTGAGTGATCAGCTCCCACTCACGCTGCTGTATTCGGAAACAGAGAGAATGACGGGGAAGAGTGTGAAAGATCAGTTAAACACACACTGCTGCTGTCGGAAACTCATTGAAATCGTCTCACCGACGAGTGAGCAGTGACATTGTGGTCACATGATCATGCATCCCACAATATTGCTGGCTGTGTGGGACGGATGTGCCGTTTCATTTTTTTACGCTTCCAGGGCAGGCTGTCCGTGTTTTGTCTCTGCTCACTGCTGAGCATGACGGAAAGCAGAACATCCCTGGCCCGTCTCTTTCCTGGTCTTTCCTGAAGTTGAAATATTTTCTGAACGCTGACCCGGATGGGCGCACCTCCAGCAACATTCAGGAACCTCGACACCATTCAGGAAAACGCAGCCGATCAGAGAGACCCATATGCAGCCCTTCCACCACCGAGCCTCAGTACCAGCAGTGTGTGTTTTCTGCAAGATACGCTGCAGAAACTGACAGAAAGCTCCTGTGCTGTCACCGACCAAACACCAGAGCCCTGCCATCTCGAAGGACAAGGGTAGCCGGTCCACGGGATAACCACCAGCGAGAAGCCCCTCTTCTAAACGTGCTCACCACCACCTTCTCAAGGGGGTAGCTAGGGGCGGGAGATGAATTCTGGCCCAGGCAGCGACGCCCACGTCTCGTGAATTAATCATAAACATTGTCCAAATTTGAGTAAATATTTCCTTCAAAACATTTCTCTTATCCGAGCTGTCTGTGAGTGAGCTTCACTTTATAGTGAAACAGTCTGTTTCCTGAGTGAGATTGTGACCGAGTGCATTTGATTGCATGGAGAACGGGGGATGGGGGCTGTGATGGGAGTTTCCATGTTTACACATTGTGAACTCAGCTGCTACTCCTGTCTGTTACAGAGGCTGTGAGACTGAGACTTGAGAACGGGGGCAGTCCTTGCGCTGGCCGAGTGGAGATACACTATGATGGACTGTGGGGGACTGTGGATGCTGATTATTGGGACCTGGCAGCTGCTACTGTGGTTTGTCGGGAGCTGGACTGTGGGACAGCGGTCTCTGCACCGTTTGATTCTCACTTTGGACCGGGATCCGGACCCATTGTGACAGGGAAAGTTTGGTGCAGCGGGACTGAGCGAAAACTGCGGGACTGTCCATCATTGGAATGGGGTCACTACGACTTTTCACACACCAACGATGTGGGCGTCATCTGTTCAGGTAAAAATCTGCTGCTGTTTCTCTGTAGGTTTATCAAACTATGTCTGAATCCAGGAAGGGATGGGATAATAAAATGACATCTGTCCAATAATTATGGCCACTGCCATCATAAACTCACTTGTTCAATCCGTATCACTATATAATACGTTGGATACTTGGAGGTAATGGCAGAGGTGATTATCTGTTTCTCTTTACACTCCAGTGAAGACGCTGAAGTGGTGAGCATGAGGTTCCACTTGAAGCTACACTGATGCACCAGCAGTGCTGGAACTATCAAATATATAAGCAAATGACTGATAAGATTCTACACTGTGTGGTGTAGCGGAGTCAGTTTGTGTCATTTATCTGAGGCTGAAATTCTCTGTCTTTCAATAAGCCGAGGATCAGAAACCCGGGGCTGAACAGAAATGAGGTCGACGGGGGGGCACCAACCCGACACAGCCTGATGGACCATTTCACAGGCGAATGTGATAGGTCTATCATTAACTCTGTACAAAACTCTGGTGCGGCCGCACTTGGAGTATTGTGTACAGTTCTGGTCACCGCATTATAAGAAGGATGTGGAAGCTTTGGAAAGGGTGCAGAGGAGATTTACTAGATGTTGCCTGGTATGGAGGGAAGGTCTTGCGAGGAAAGGCTGAGGGACTTGAGGCTGTTTTCGTTAGAGAGAACAAGGTTGAGAGGTGGCTCAATTGAGACATATGAAATAATCAGAGGGTTAGATAGGGTGGATAGGGAGAGCCTTTTTCCTAGGATGGTGACGGTGAGCACGAGGGGGCCTGGCTTTAAATTGAGGGGTGAAAGATATAGGACAGATGTCAGAGGTAGTTTCTTTACTCAGAGAGTAGTAAGGGAATGGAATGCTTTGCCTGTAATGGTAGTAGATTCGCCAACTTTAGGTACATTATTGTTCTCATTGGATAAGCATATGGACGTACATGGAATAGTGTGGGTTAGATGGACTTCAGATCGGTATGACAGGTTTGCACAACATCGAGGGCCGAATGGCCTGTACTGAGCTGTAAAGTGCTACATTAATCAGATGAATGTTCATCCCTCAAAAATATGAGTTACCGTTGTTGCAAGATCTTTTGATTTTGTGGTTTTTTTTTGTTGCAGAGCACAGAGCTCCGATGTTGGTGCCTGGAAATTCCCAATGCTACGGCAGGCTGGAAGTGCAGTTTGGGAACACCTCGAAAACAGTGTGTGGTCTTGACTGGGATTTGAAAAACGCCAATGTGGTCTGCGCACAGCTTCATTGTGGAGTGGCCGTGTCTGTGACAAGCTCTGCTCATTCTGGAGGCACTTCTGTGCTGATGAGTAATGAGGCCTTTGAATGTGCGGGCAATGAGAATCAACTGTGGAAGTGCCCTCGGACTTCATCCATTCAACAGGATTGTAGCGGACACAACAATGTCACCCTGATGTGTTCTGGTGAGTACAAACCTAACGAAGAGGAAAAATATTTCGCCTTAGTGTTTCCAAACGTGATGCTGCTGGCATCCCTGACATTGCTTTGATGGTGTCAAATCTAAACTGATCCTTACAGCGAGGCGGACCAGTTGCAATGTAGTAAAAGGCAGGAAATTGAAATGCCTCGAAATGTTGTGTATCTGACATGGAATCCAAAGACGATCCTTTTGCTTCGTTTACTTGACATACTAGTTTGAATTTATCTTGCCTTAATGTCACTGCGCATTTTTCAACAGCCTCTACATTATCAGTGATAACAAAGTGTGGAGCTGGATGAACACAGCAGGCCAAACAGCATCTTAGGAGCACAAAAGCTGACGTTTCTTTAGCCCCACAATCTGAAGTTGCTGCGAAAGTCCTAATATTGTTAAATCGTCCATTGCCTGACGAGTAGACACCATCAGGTTCACTCACTCACAGGTCACCTCTGTCGAGAGGCACCACAGCCTTATGGTCCTCACGGGGAGCATCCGTCTTAAACTGTCACAAGACTCTTGGCCATCATCATCTTCCATTTGAACAGAGACAAGCAGCTTCTACTTTTCTCACAATGTTAATGGATTTTGAAACTCAGTTCACAAGAATTTAGTTTCGTGCAGAATGTGATTTATATTTTGCTCACTCAGAAAATTTTTGCAATTTCGGTGGATGATTGAGCTCAGCTTTGTGGGTAAGTAGTGGAGGAACATGCGTGGTAGGGCAACAGGGAACACTCCCTCTAAACCAAGACTTTCTTCAATGTTCCCTTATATTTGAAGGAGTAAATACACGCTCAGGCATTTGAGCGCATAACCTGGAAAAAGAAGTGTATTTCTCCAGCTGATGTAATTTTGCCGGTAGAATAACCAACAACGTTTGAAGTCAAATGGAGGGCAAGAGCATGCCAGTATTTTGTGAAACTCAGTATTAAAATCAGTAATTGTTGCAGACAGGCGAACCCCAGAGGGAAGAGGGGAATTCATTTTAATCTGCAGCTCAAGTGATATATTGCAGTGACTCATGTCGTGATATCGATTTTGTTTTCAGTTCTGAGGAAGAGTCACCGAACACGAAACGTTAACTCTGTTTTCTCCTCCACAGATGCTGCCAGACCTGCTGAGCTTTTCCAGCAACTTTGTTTTTGCTCCTGAATTACAGCAACGGCAGTTCTTTTGGCTTTGATCGATTTTTCTTTGTTGTGGGCTGAAGGGGTTTGCATGCAAATTTGTCACGGATTTAGAGGAACAGATATTGCTGGAGAAACTCGGGAGGTCTTGCAGCAGCTGTGGGAGAAATCAGAGTCAACGTTTTAGTCCAGTGACAGTTGCTCAGAACTGTGGTCCAAAATGGCTGATTGGCATGAAATCGTTGTTCTGGCCCTTGAGCGGTGCAGAAGGACGATGTGAAAAAACTTGTTCTAGCTTCTCCCTGTGCAGGTGAAGTTGGCCTGGAAAGAAGTAGGTTATTGGGAATCCTTTCCGACTTGAGCCGGATATCGCTGAGAAATGATGCCCTTGGAAACCTGCAGCATTTAATTTTGATGGTGATTCGCATTTGACAGAGTGATCACTAAATCAATCAGAAACAGTTTCTCAAAAAGCCTTTGATAATCTAATACCTTGTACTGGAAGATGCAAACCAGCGGCAGTTGATCAGTTGGGTTGTGAGCGGGAATATGAGAAATGAATGCACTTAGATCCTAGTGCAAATATGGTGAGGGAATGCTTATTGGAGAGAAGAGCTTGGACACGTTGGCAGCATGTCGGGAGTTTCTCATCACCAGAACAGCCATGTCAAAAACAGTGAAGTTAGGAGCATTGAGTAAATCCTCACAGACACTGCCTGTGGCGTTGTGTGGTCAATTATGCATGATGGACTGCGAATAAGAAGGAAGCATTTCAATTCCCTCCCTCCGACTTTGGCCGGGCAGCTTCCCTAAAAAACGGTTATGGGTTGTAGACAGGACGCTTCATTGCGTCATTTTCCCAGATTAGGAGCTCGTGTTGTTCCACACTTCTTCCAAATGTTCGAAGAGAGATATGATGGTATGGATAAAACTTTCCGAAAAATTATCCGGTAAGCTGTGTTTCATGATTTTTTTTTACAAGTGGTGTACTATTCATTGATTGTTAATTCTTACATGTCACCATTCAGTTTAACCTTCGTTCTAAATGCATTTTGCGTTGCAGATGAAAATTGGTGGCCAAGACTTGTGAATGGGGGAAGCCGCTGTGATGGCCAAGTTGAAATTTACCACAATGGAAGCTGGGGCAGACCACAGAACACCCTGTGGGATCTGAATGGGGCTCACGTTGTTTGCAGGCAGCTGGGTTGCGGTTATGCTTTCGAAACATATAACTCTTCCAAGTCTGGGGAGAGCGATGGAATTCTGAGACTGTATGGTATCCAGTGTCTTGGACAAGAATCGCAGCTCCGAGACTGCAGGATCTCCAGTCCGTTGAACTCAACTGCCAATGACAGCAGTTGTGTAGGAGTCTTCTGCTCAGGTGAGAAAAAGCTTCACATTTGAACCTTCTGAGAAATATCAAACCAAATATCTCATTGCCGAGTATGTATATCACTCGTCTTCAGTGTCACTCAGAACGGTCACTTAACTCCAGTGCAACAGCAGGCGTGGGCCTGATGGATGAGGCTGAGGAACTGAGTTTTGTTTTTGCAAGATACAAGCTACAAGCATTTGAAAATCCAGAAGTAAAACTGACACATGTCCATCAGACAGTGGTTAGCATGGGGAGAGTTTAAAGTTGCGATAAGAGTGATGTGTTTCAACGACCTTTATTCAGTCCATAGAGATTTTGGTGTTTCTGAAGGATTGCCTGATATTGTCCGTGGAGGCTAAAAGATCATAATTAAGGTCGAAGATGACGTGCAAGAAGACAGAGTTTGTGCAAAACAGTGGTCTTGAGATTAATCGCATGGGAAACAGTGATACTAATGTTCTATGAGGGGTGGGGTGTCAATAGTGGGTGGTGTGATGAGGGGCAAGTGAGAAGAGCCTGATGAAATGACAGTAGGACACTAAAGTTTAATTGTCACACCACATTTGCCGTGTAACCAATTTAGACGATCAGCTTCAGTGATGCTTGAAAATGTGACTGAAACTAGCTCATGGAGAAATATTTGTTTTGAGTTGAAATTTCCATCGAGTGTCAGATGGGCGATTGGACAGGAAACCACTGGGATACAGATGTTTGGAAACGGATGCACGATGGGTGATCAGTAAGCTACGAGATGAAAGGTAAATTGTTGTGCTGATAAATAGTGAGAAGAATAGCCTGAGATTGCATAAATATGCCGACAGATGCTTGGGAAGGCATCAGTGGTGAATGACGTTCAACACATAGAAGTGTAAGGTGGCTTATTTAAGCATGACAAACCAAGGGAAGGTCCGGTATGAACAGTCATCGGACGCTGAGGCACAGCCATTCTCAGAGGAAACTTGATGTGTACATGCACCAATCTGTTGCAACACAGGGACATTCAGATTAAGTGGTTAGGAAGGAAGATCGAATACTTGCCTTCAGCATCCGAGGCATGAAGTATAAGAGTGCGGAGCCCTTGCTGAAAGCGTCTTAAACTTCTTTTCGGCCAAAGGTACAATAGTGAATGTGGCCATGGAATGTATATTCATGGAGGGACACTGTTTCACTGGAGAGGATTTTGCTCGGCATGGAACATTTTAATGATGGTGTCAGTTAACGTATCTATTGTTACATTCGCTCCCAGCTAAACAAATTCTTTGTTCACAGTGACTTAATATGCTGGAGGTGCAGAACTCGTAGATCCTATTGAGCTGCAGCTGCTTGGCCTTTTGCTCATTCATAATTTAACAGGTCCAACACAGGCGCTGGTGAAATGATTTTCCGAACCACAGTATCGATAAATTTCTCTGAGAACTCCCTTTCTCGAACCTGTCCTTGCTGAATCATTACAGCTGACAGTTTGACAATGTTTTTTGGACCGCTGACCTCTGACCAATTTTCGTCTGAAGGATGGAGTGCTATCGCTCCTGTTTATGTGTTGCAGCGTTTTATTCCGCTGTATATCTCAGTTATAAATGTTGAATGAAGCATGGGAATATATTGTAAGAACAGAATATTCTGGGTTGTATAAAGTCACTGTCAATGTCTCAATCGAGTTTTGGGGCAGTGATGCAATCAGACTTGTGCCAGTATCTATGTGCTGTGCATTCTTGCTGAAAGGATTGACTTAATCTCTTGATGTTGTCAGATATTCTGTTTCAAGCTTTTGTTACATGTTACAGGAAAATGTAAGACTCACCTTACCTCAATCAAAAAGTAATTGAACGAAGAAGGATTTCGTTATTGAAAGTATAATAATCGGTTTTATTGTTGAACAGAACACATGCAGTTAAGGCTATCTGATGGTGGAAACCCATGTGCTGGCCGAGTGGAGATTTACTACAAAGGAACGTGGGGATCGGTTTGTGATGACTCTTGGGATGTGATGGACGCTGAAGTGGTTTGCAAACAGCTGGGTTGTGGAAATGCACTGCACGTGGCACTTCCTTCCTCCTCCCCACCGGGCTCAGGCCCAGTTTGGTTGAAAGATGTGAAGTGTTCCGGAAACGAATCGTTTCTCTGGGAATGTCCTTCAGTGCAACTGCGTCACCAGGATGACTGTTCTCACAAGGAGGATGTGAGAGTTATGTGCTCAGGTGAGACCACTCTCGGTGTTGTCACTCTCCACCAGTGTCAGAGACGAGGCTTCAGAGTGAACTGGGGAGTATGAACAGCAGAGGGAGCAATTGATCACAATGGCCCATCTCAGGACCATCCTGCACGAGTGATCGGAGATAGTATTTAATCGACATTAAAGCCACCTTCCATGGATATATTCCGTTATCATACACTTGCCAAAATAAGTGCAGAGGAAGAATTTATGTTTCATGAAAAGCAGCCCGGATGAAGGAAGTATTACCCAAAATGTCCACTAGGGATCTCATAACAAACTTCTGTTTGTGGTCTTTGGTTCGCTCGCCAGAAATATCATTCCTGTCCGTGTAACAATCGATCACTCTATGGTTCTATATCAGGTCAATTCTTAGTTTGGAATGAGTGATTCCCCTCTTGCCCTTTTAACCACATTTCGCCACCTTAGACGTGGCCGAATTAAAACATTACCACCTGCTGGTCGCACATACTGCCCATCTCTTAACATGTACTTGCCTTTTTCACGATCTTCCTGCTCTGTTACTTTACTCCACAGTTTGTTGTCAGTTCGAATGTTTGCAATTGTCTCGGGCTAACCAAATCCAAATTGTTCTCCCCGATATTAAACAGCTATAATATCAGTCCCGGTTCCCCGAGATTGCACTTCCACTCTTCTGAAAATTTCACATACTTCTTTGACCTGACTCATTTTTTTTTTGCTGTACATTTCTTCGCGACAAATTTTCACACTCAATCCTTTCAAGATTCCAGTAGTCCCTCGCTGCATGACTTTTAAAACTCCATGAGCGATGCATCTTCTGCCCTGGTTCTGCTTTGTACGTCGGTAACTTCTTCCAATCGTATAATAAGGCATTTCATGCATTGTATTCATTTACAAGACTGGAGTTGAGTGTTAAATGACGGACACAGCAATGCACCGAAGACATAAACAAACTATGAATTGGATGTCTGTTGTTGTATGAACAGAGCACAAGGAGATGCGGCTGGTGAATGGAAAACATCGCTGTGAGGGGAGAGTGGAAGTGTTCTACAATGAGACCTGGGGGACAGTGTGCTCGGAGAGTCTGGGTTACCACGATGCGGAAGTGATTTGTAAACAGTTGCACTGCGGTGCCCTCCAATCCATTGATCATGAAGCTCAGATATTCGGAGCCGGAACAGGACCTATTTGGCTTGATGAGATAGAATGCCTTTCAGACGAGTCGACCCTGTGGCAATGTCAGAGAGATCCGTGGGGACAACACAACTGTAAACACACGGAAGATGCCGGCGTTTTTTGTTCAGGTAACTCTACAAACGCTCTCAATGTTTGGGTGTCATGTGAAACACTGATTTCGAGTAGAGTTAGCACATTTTTCCTCTTAACAGAGAGCGATGCGACGAAGGACCGGCTCCTCAAATCAAATTCTTGCCATCAACCATCAGGTACGTCCTCATCATGAAGGCACCAGCAAACACAATCCTACTCCTGCTTTGTACTGCATTTAAAAGTAACCTGTTCTGTGCCACAGATTCGCAACATAGCGTGCGCCTGGATGGTGGCAGCAACAACTGTTCAGGGAGAGTGGAGATCAAGTGCGATGAACGCTGGGGCACATTGTGTGGGGATTCCTGGGATATAACTGATGCCAATGTTGTCTGCGGACAGCTGAGATGTGGCTTCGCTCTATCGGCCCGAGGGGGGCCCGCTGTCTCCCTGGGTGAAGGTGTGATCTGGCAGAATGATGTGAAGTGCAAGGGAAGTGAATCCTCTCTTGCCGAGTGTCTCTCCCCAGCTCCAGCACAAAGGGAATGCAATCACAAGGAAACTGCCAGTGTGACCTGTTCTGGTAAGGACGATGCTGACCGTTGATCTTCAATGTCACAAATTAGTGCCGACATTTGCCCTCTGGTATTGAATTTCACCTTCATGAATATTTGTGCAATCTCTTCCACAGGGCCCTATTTGATGTCGACTTCCCCCTCACTTCCACCTGCGGGTATTTATAATGATACTATTTTAAATGTTTGTGTTGGCGTTACGTTCCTGATAAATGACATTAACGCTACTGACATTTTCATGAATTTGAAGTTTATGTCGGCATTTAATCATTGATCAATCCTTTGAAAGTATACAAAGCAGCCTCTAACTAAGCTAAAATTCTCTCTAATCTCTTCTTTAAGGACAGGGAAGCGAATCCATTTCCATGCCTGTTGTCGTCTGTTTATCGTTAGGAGCTCTGTTGATCCTTGATTTGTTGGCACTACTAGTGGTCATGTGGAGGCGATTGCAAATGAAAGGTGAGCCTCACACTTAGCGAATGACCTAACACCCAGTCAGTTATCTTGCTCATTATGTTGTCGGAGCTAGAGAAAGCTCTTTCACTTTTCCATCAGTTACCCTAAATGGTGACGGGTGTGAGGCCATTTCTGGCTTTTTGATTTTTTTCAAGGGGCTTTACCCATTGAAACGCCAAATATGGCTTTGAGACAAGGATATAATACTTTAATAAGAACATTGTGGAGATAAAAGAAAATGCAAATTGTGTCAAATATTCATCAAATCCCTCAGTACCAGTGGATCGAAACAGAATGAACGTTTGATGTGGTTTTATACCAAATGATTTTCAATGGGAAGTAAATGTGAAGACTGAACATTTATCTTTTGTTAACTTTTTGACAAAACTCCCGAACAACTTGTTGCTTGTCGCAATGTACATTTAAGATTCATTGAGAGGTCCGCTCACTCCCTGTAATTGTTTATTCACAGTTTGTTTTCCTTAGCAGTTATTAGGGTTCTGGGAGCTGATGCCAGAACCTACGATGAGAGTATTAAGCGCCTTTTTAGGCTTACTTTCAGAAATTCAACAATTGATTCCCCCTGACTGGCCAATTAAAACATCCTTACACTTTGCAGTGGTTGAAAAGCATTTGTCTGGGAATGATTTTCCACGAGAGGGCAATGGCAATCAACACGAATAATCCTCATTTTCTAGACTTTTCACTGTGCCTTAAGATTAACTTATACACAGAAAACAAAAGTATACAAAGTGTGAAGCTGGATGAACAGAGCAGGCAAAGCAGCATCTCAGGAGCACCTCCTGCAGTGCCACAATGATGCCACCCGAAGGTTGCAGGAACAGCACCTCATAATCCGTTTGGGAACCCTGCAGCCCAATGGTATCAATGTGGACTTCACCAGTTTCAAAATTTCCCCTTCCCCCACTGCATCCCAAAACCAGCCCAGCTCGTCCTCTCCCCCAACTGCATACCGAAACCAGCCCAGCCTGTTCCCCCCAGTCCCTAACCTGTTCTTCACCTCACCTATCCCTTCCTCCCACCTCAAGCCGCACCTCCATTTCCTACCTACTAACCTCATCCCGCCTCCTTGACCTGTTCGTTTTCCCTGCACTGACCTATCCCCTCCCTACCTCCCCACCTCTACTCTCCTCTCCACCTATCTTCTTTTCTCTCCATCTTTGGTCCGCCTCCCCCTCTCTCCCTATTTATTCCAGAACCCTCTCCCAATCCCCCTCTCTGATGAAGGGTCTAGGCCCGAAACATCAGTTTTTGAGCTCCTGAGATGCTGCTTGGCCTGCTGTGTTCATCCAGCTTCACACTTTGTTACCTTGGATTCTCCAGCATCTGCAGTTCCCTTTATTTCTGAAACAAAAGTGTATACTTCGTTTATGGTTTTGATTGTCAATGATGTTCTCCGTAATTCATTTGTCTCACGTTATTATTTCCAACGAATGGAAACAATTGTACATTTGTGTAATCACAGCATTCAAATATTGAGAGACTGTAGGAACTGTCGATGCTGGAGAATCGATGTAACAAGGTGTAGAGCTGGATGAACACAGCAGGCCAAGCAGCATCAGAGGCGCAGGAAAGCTGACACTTCGGATCTAGACCCTGAAAATACTAATACATTTTCTATCACCTGAGCATTTTTTTTGGCTGGCACCTATATCCTGACCATTGATTTGTCACCTTCCAACAGTTGTCAATGTTGTTTTGTCTATTTATCGTTCATGAATTAAAGATATTTACCATTTTTTCCATGCCATAAGCAATTTCTATGGCCACTGACATTTACCGTCTCATACAGCATTATCAGCTGATTTTTTTTTCGAATGAACGTTTGCACCTGTTGGTGGCGATTCCTAATTCGAGCAGAGCTGACGGTGTACTTCCAAACCCATCACATCTTAGTCTCTACGTTTAACAGAATAAATTCCACAAAATGATAAGACATGACGATTAATCATGATCTGTTCACTTGATTTTCTACACGGGCTCTGCCCTCACTGATCAGCCAATGTTGTGTCTATATTCTCTTCTCCTGCCTTGCATGAACCGTAAGAGTTTCACATCAATGCTGCTTCAGAAATAAACTCAGCGTTACTGCGAGAGTTCAGCTACAAATGCTAACCTGTCTATCCTTCCTTCAACAGGCCTATGCACTGGTAACAGAGACTCAAGTCTTGGTTTGTACCAAGGAATTTACGAAGAAATTTCGAATATTCCCTCTGGCAAGAAGACGGATCAGGAATATGGACCAGGTATATACTGTCTCCTTCATAGTGAGTCGCTACTGGATAAGTATGGCCTCCCTTCAATTTCAGTGATCAGTGAAGTGATTGAGCTTGATTATTTGTTAAATCTCTGCCCTCGTGTGAAGGAAATGATCATAGAGAATAAATCCCAGTTTGTTTTAGATCGAGGAAAAATTGCAGTTCGATCATTCCCAAAGACCTTCATCCCTGACAGCTTATTTCTGACATTTGTTAGTAAATACAGACAGAACTATCTTTCACAGATAACAAGGTGTAGAGCTGGGTGAACACAGCAGGCCAAGAAGCATCAGAGGAGCAGGGAGTTTGACGTTTCAGATCTGGACACATCTTCAGTAAAAAAAGGCCCTTCTGAAGTAGGGTCTCGGCCCGAAACGTCAACATTCCCGCTCCTCTGGTGCTGCTTGGCCTGCTGTGTTCATCCAGCTCCACACCTTTTTATCTCGGATTCTCCAGTATCTGAAGTTCCTACTACCCCAGAACTATCTCTCACATACGACACTCTTTTCACTCTGACTCCTTCGGTTATCTAAACAATAACTACTGATTGAACGTGCAGTAACATAATCTTCGTCTCGAGCCTCACTTACACAGTACATAGAATTACAAGTGAAATTCAGGAATTAATATGAAAATGAACATGAACAATCACAGAAGTGCAAACAGTACAGATGAATTCCTTTCAGTACATTGCGTGTAAGCCTGGTAGTACCTTGTAACAAACAATTCTAATAAAACAAAATATTTTACTTCATTTAAGTAGGAACAACAGATATATGGATAGTTATCTAAAGGTTTGACACGTTTGGTGTTCACCAAGTGTGTAAATATCCTAAAAGGGAGGATTACTTCCCGAGCCTGGTGATCGTGAAGAGTCAAA
This sequence comes from Stegostoma tigrinum, assembly GCF_030684315.1. Classification (NCBI taxonomy): domain Eukaryota; kingdom Metazoa; phylum Chordata; class Chondrichthyes; order Orectolobiformes; family Stegostomatidae; genus Stegostoma; species Stegostoma tigrinum. The sequence goes on along the minus strand of NC_081396.1, from coordinate 16,211,088 downwards.
TCAGGTAGATAATCGAATTATAATAAATACTGGATCATTTTTTTTTATTTTGACAAACATATCGTTGTAATAAAGCTGAGAAGGGTCACTGCATAAAATATAGAACAAACAGCAGAGTACAGGCCCTTCAGCCCACGATATTGTGGTGATCCAGTATCTGACTAAGATCAGTCTACCCTGCATACCCTACATTTTGGTATCGTCCTTGAGCCAATGCCTCTTATCGTTATAACACCTCTATTATGTCATCTCTCATTTTTCTTTGCTTCAACGAAAAACATCCGAGCTCCCTCAACCATTCCTTATAAGACCTAGCCTCCAGTCCAAGCAGCATCCTCGGAAATCTCCTCTGCATTCTCTCTAAAGCTTCCGTATCTTTCCTACAATGAGTTGATCATAACTGAACACAATATTCCAGGTGTGGTCTGACCTGAGTTATACAGAGCTGTACTATAACCACATGGCTCTTACACTCAACTCCCCTGCCAATGAAAGCCAACACGCCATATGCCTTCTTTACAGCCCTGTCAACTTGGATAGCATCCATGGACGTGGACACCAAGATCCCTCTGTTCCTCCACACTGTTGAGAATCCTGTCAAAAGCTGGTATTCTGCATTCAAATTCGACCTTCCGAAATGAATCACATCTCATTTTCACACGTGAACATCATTGAAATGATTAATGGCATTTTCAAACTGAGAAACAATTGAATGAAATATTCTGAGGAACGATGCATAAAATAACCAGAAAATGACAGTTGTCAAATAGAAGAAATGTGCATTTTTTCAAATCAAACTGAAAAGCGAATCAGAGATATTGAAGGAAATTGCTGGGAATCTGAGGGCGTTGGGCTCACTTTGTCATATACTCTCAACTAATTGTCTAAATTACAGATTACGTCATTGAATGTAACGTGTATGATGCATTTGTCTGTTCTACAAGTGACTGTTTGATGTGAGGACTAAAATTTGCTTCCCATCTCCCATTCCAGTGATTTGGCATTTCCCTGTAGCAGAACCACCTCATTCTGTGCATTGAATGCTTTCCCATTATAGGTTCTATTGAAAATGCTCCAGTATTGCTACAGGCACAGTGAAACAAAAATGCTTCCATTTTTCACGGTCCAATTAAGGTCAAAATACATGAAAGCATAGTCCATATATCTGTGTGATTTATGAGCAAATTTAGGTCATTTGGCACATCCAGCCTGTTCCACCATTGTATCATGATTGAGAAAACCCTCAACAACTTTCTGCTGGCTTCTCGCTGGACGTTCATCATCATCGAACCCGTACTGTGTGGAAACAGCCCATTCGACCCAACAAGCCCTCACTGACCCTCAGAGTTCCCACCCGGACTCATACCCCCAATTTACACACCCCTGAAGAGTATGTGCAATTCAGCACAGTCAATCCACCTAGGCTGCAGATCTTTGGGCTGTGGGAGGAAAACAGAGCCCCGGAGGAAACCGACCTGGACACAGGGAGAACGTGCAAAGTCCACACAGACGGTCACCTGGGGGTGGAATCGAACTGTGTCCCTGGTGCTGTGAGGCAGTGCTGATCACTGAGGCACCGTGCCACCCTTATTGCCCTTATCAATAAGTAATCACTATGTCTCTGTCTTAAAGTTACCCAATGACATGGTCTCCATAGCCTTCTGTGTCAATGAGTTCCACAGATTATCCAACCTCTGCCTCAGCAAATTCCGCCTCAAGACATACCTAAAGGATACTTGCTTCATGAGGAGATTGAAGCTGACAATGAACCTCCTTTTTTGCTATTTATTTTCCAGTAAATTATGCTTCCATCGACTCACTCAATCGCATTGAATACTACACCAGCCACAGCCTGCCTGATCATAATCCGGGATCAGAAAATCCTGAGGAGATCTCCGACAGTATTCCAGGTTTGTATGTGTGCACTTTCTGTCAGCTCACTTCCATCCTTCTTTCCCACTGCCTTTCTGAGTGCTTCTCAAATTTATTTCGCCCCTTTTGCCCAACACCCTGACAAACGGGGAATCCCAGATTCCCACCGGCTTCTGAGTGGAAGCAATTTTATTTTCAAACTCTTGTAGTCCTATCTTTCCTTCCCTGAAATCTATGCCCTGATCTTTGATCTCTCCAATACATTACATTCTGTCTAACTCCAACTTCGCCCTTCATAATTGCATGCAGCAAAATACTGTCTATCTCTCAGTGTCCTCATATCGAAGGAAAACATATGAAAGGAGGAACAGGAGCACCTATTCAGCCCCTTGAGTCCGTTTTGTTAGTCGATGAGATTATGGCTGTCTGTTGTGTGGCTAAAATCCAGCTACCTGCCTTCGGACTATATCGATTAATTTTTGATCACCAAAAAAATCTCTGTCTCCCATTTAAAATTTATAACTAATGTTAAGGTCAATTGCTTTTTGAGGAATATAATTTGAAAACACTCCCAGCCTTTGTTTTTCCTTGGCATCTCCTGAACGACCTGGCCCTGAATCCAAAAACTCAAAACTTCAACCAATATCAATGTTTCATCTTAATTTATCCGTTCTTTTTGTTTTTAACACCTTGGAGAAATCTATCTTTAATTTTCTAATTTCTGGACAAAAAGACCTAATGTGCTGCTCATCTTTGCTCTGTCATGCCCCCAATGACCCCTGAACTAACTAACTCTTTAAATCCCATATCCTTCCGCACTCATGTTATATCCCAGTTAGAATCTCCTCTTCCACCACTTGGCGTTGTGTGGTACAGTTTGTGTCAGTGATAATCATCTTTTCCTCCAAGGTCAAGTTCCTGGCGATTATAATGGTGTTGGGATTGAAGATGCCGAATCTCAGGATGGCCAGGCTCTTCTAGACAATGATCCTGATGAACCGCCCACACTGACAAATTCTGACAATGGTTTTTGCTCAGTTGGTGAGTAGATTTGCAGTTACTCCCACCTTAATTACAGTCGCTCTCATCATAACCAGTGCTCTGTGCGAACGTACTGCCTCAATTCCTACCCATTCTGGAATCAATATTGTGTTTGCTGGAAGTCTAAGAACAACATAGATAGTTTTTGGAGGTTTCTCTCCACAAGCTGTCATTGTGAACGAGCTGCATTACTGAACAGGATTCTCTATTTAAAGGCAAGGAAGTTCTGATTTTTAAAAAAAAATGTCGATATCAATGAGACATTGCATTTTTGTCAGCTCTTTGAATAGCCAAATCTACGTTTCCCATATGATGAATGACAAGTCTGCAAAACTGCTTTTGTCAATCGATCACAAATTGCTTGACCGATAAATATGAATGGTGGAGATTTATGTGTTCGGAGTTTTAACTGTTGCAGTTGTTTGGGCTGATGGGGAAGACAGGCACAGGGGACATTTAGTTTGAAAATTAAAACAAAAATAGAGCTTGGTTCGACGTGGTTGTTCTGTGTAACTGCACGCAGAGTAATTCCTGACGCGAAACGAGTGTCTCTGACTTGAACACTGTAAACGCCTATACCTCATGGGCATCTTTGTCACTAAAACGCAGACTATCTCTTCAGCTGCTCAGCCATTTTCAAATACCTGTTGGAGCAAACGACTGCAAAATTCTCGGCTTCTTTGGTGACCATTCTCTCGTTCATTCACTCGTGTCATTCTCGCCGTTACCCCCAGACCCTACTGAAGTCCTTTCTTGGCTAATTACCTTTTGTGCGATCTGCCCTCCAACATGTGGCTTTTACCACATTGCCAACCCGGAACTGCATCCCGTTTCGTTCCATTCCCTCTTTAACGTCACTTCTTGCTAATGTTTCTCAAGCAGGAAACACAAATCTTCACATTCAATTTCTCCAACTGTAGATCCAAGTTATGTAATATTAGTACACACAGTATTAAAATCATAAATGAAATCCCAAGTGATTGTGAAAGTTACTATCAACCTGACTGAAGGACCAATGACAAGAGACACACGGTTGAAAATAGAAAGGCAGGAAGTTTAGGGAGGATATGAGGTAAACAAGTATTACCTGGCCAGTGTTGTGTGCCTGGCATATAAAATCTGTGAGATAGGTCAGGCGTGATGACTGCAAACTGTTAAAACATACTTGCGAGTGTACTAGATGTGCTATAACATTGACCACTCCGGCCGTGGCGTAGGAATGTGAGACTTGTTCAGCGAGTGGCTTGTTTTCGGCAGCACACACTCCCTGGGCTGGCAGGGCTTTTCTGTACTGCGTGATTCGAATTTTATATGGCACAGCCTTTGACCTGGCAACATAATCCTGCTGAACATCACGCCAGCTATGTCCATCTCTCATTGAAGCCAAATTATAATTCAAACATCTCAGCTCAGGGCATCACATGCATTGGATGTTTTTTAAGTGTTAGCTCTGATGGCCGCTCAGAAAATCCATTCTTTTCCTTCTGATCACGCACGTATCCATGTTGCCTTCTGAACTGAAATGCACCGAAAGTGTGACACAATTTTTTACAGCAGAAATGTCAAGCCGATAAGAGCTACCTTTCCTCATTGATTAAAATGTTCCCAGAAAAAAAAAGCGGGGAGAGTGGACTGCCCTGGAGGTCTATAGAATTGTGGAATGCTTTCAGCATAATGTAACGTTGAAAATCATCAGAAAAAGCGTGGCACATGTCTATCAGTCAAAAGAATCGATGCTTGAGAGGGGAATTTTCTAATTAATGTAGGAAAGCAAAATGTTATCGCATCATTGAAGTTATTTAATTTGTTTTTCCAGAGGGAAATAAATCATAAACATTTCTTTATGTTGCGCTTCTTACCAATGCTCCAAATGCTAACTCCTGCATGTCCAATGATCTTCTTTTGGAAGTGTTCTTCTCTGTTGTAGTTTAAGATAAGGCACAGCAAACATGTGCACAGCAAGTTCTCACAAATCAGAGGCGGTAATTAATGTTCATTTCGTGAGACTCTCGAATGTAGAAGAAATATTATCCGAGTGATCACACCTCGAATGCTCTACAAGGTAGATTCCCGGCTGTCCTTTATATCCAACTGAGAACATAGGCTCTGACAACACACTTCAAAGTTCCTTTTAGAAGATGGCCCTTCATCTTTCTGACATTGAGGAGGCAGACATAGTCTATTTCCGCCCCCCACCCAACAATTCCCTGAAGTTTCGAGCTTTAGCTGGGGAATGACAGGTTCATGTGATGTAAATAGAGTCACAGATGACATGACCTCAAGTGAACGCCACCTACTTTCTTTATCATTTCAGGTAAATGTTAGAGTCTATTTCATCACGGGACGTACTGAGGCCAAGAGTATTGCGCAACGTCTTCCATTCTGACTTCCAAAACGCTGAAGCTTGTTTTTTTCATAAAATAAGCTGCACATGATTATAATTGAGCAGCATTTGCTTTGCAATGAACTGATTACATTTGGATGCGCTTCCACTGTTTATTTGATTGTGCAGTAATGGCTTAAAAGGCAAAGTAGACCGAAAACTTGAAGATTATTTTTGTGGCTGTATTAATCACGTAATTCATTTCTCTATTCGACTTAATTGTTTTCCAAATGGGGATGACGTCCCTGTCTTTTATCAATGAGTTATTTTAAGGAATTCGACGTGTCATTGATTTGCTTTTTCAAACGCCATTAAAGAGGGTAGACAACTTGTTGATGAACTGGGAATCTTTCTGTAAGTGATGATGTACAGTGTAAATTGAATTTCATCAATAAAAATGCAGCGATTTCATGTTTGTTTTGGAATTCTGTGCCTATTTATAGACGTCATTCCCGAAGGCATTGCGTGTGAGTGTCAGTGAATGGAAGTGTGAGTGTGTGTTTGTGTGAGTGAGCGAGACTGAGTGCAATTATTTTCAAATATGTAACTGTATGTGCGACTGAGTGTAATTGTGTTTGTGGGAGTGGTTTGTGAGGCTTAATGAAGGAGGTAAATAAATGTCAGAAGTCTTGGAAACATTAAGGGATGGACAGATCAGCAGTTCCCAGAAAGTGGCAATACAAGTAGAATAGATGATTAAGAAAGCGTGTGCCACGCTTGCTATCATCAGTCGAGGCATAGGAGTTATTTTTCAAGTTGGGGGAGGCTTGCTATTGAGCTTTAGTTAGACAGCATGTGCAATTTTTTTTAAAGTTCTGGTCAGCACACCACCAAAGGGAGATAACGTTTTGGGAAAGGCTGCAGGAGCGTTTTACCTGGAGGCTTACAGTTTTGGAGGGTACTGGCTCTGAGGAAGATAGATCAAATTTGGTTTGTTGTCACTTGAATATCAGACGCTGAGAGGAGGCCTGACAGAAATTCAGAAATTGATGAGAGCCACCGATATTCGGAATTTTTTTTTCCTCGGGTAGAAATGTCAATTGTGAAGGGATACAGGTCAAAGAAACATCTTGACGGTTATGTGAAGAGGAAAGGAATAAAGGAAAGAGACACAGAGGAACAAAAGCCTATGCTTTAAAGAATTGCATCTTATGTCACTACATTCTTCATGACCCAATGTGCCTGTTCCTGTGTTGGACTGTTCTTTAATTTCGATCCGTTAGCTGCCGGATTGCTTCGCTCTTTCTGTAACTTACTGTTGATATTGTTCATCATGTAAGTAAACTGTTTTGGTAGCTTCAATAAGTTGACTATTCATTTTTAGTCTGTCGTCATACACTGTCAATACGCTAAAAATCCTATTCTCTGACAGTTTAGAAAATGTATCATTGACCAGAGGGGAGGGTGCAGTTGTGGGCTCCTGCTCAAAGTGTGGTGGAAATTTTCTCACTGCCTTGCAGATTGGGTGCAGGTGAGGTGGAGGAATAAATATTTGGGTGAACATTAATTTGTGGGTGAATGCCAAAATTCGGCAGGAGGCAGCATCGATCGGACAAAAGTGCTCGGAGTATCGAAAGATATTGTTTGAAGAATAAAACAACTGTGTTACCTGATGTCGAAAACCGGCCCTTTTCTGTAGTGGCGAAGGATGGCCACCAGAGGGTGGAATTGTATCACTTTGAATAAAGAAGGAGCAACTGGGACGCACTGAATGAGAGACAACAGGAACTGCAGATGCTGGAGAGTCCGAGATAACAGGGTGTGGAGCTGGATGAACACAGTAGGCCGAGCAGCATCAGAGGAGCAAAAAAGCTGACGTTTCGGGCCTCGGCCCTTGACCATCAGCGTTACCTCACGGTAAACAAAAGAAGGACAGGCAGAGGGAAATAGGGAAAGGGTTCAACGCGCTTTCAGTGGATTCACCCCCAAACTGAGAGAGATAGGCACAGAAAGACTCTCTGTAAAACTCTTGGTCTTAACTGTCTCTTTTTTTTCTCTCTGCCTCTCTTTGCTGCCAATATTTGTTTTCAAAATATTGCCCCCAAATGTCTGCCCCTCAAACATTGCACAGCTCCAAAATGTTGCCCCCTGCCGAACTTGCCACCTGTGTCCCATTGCTCTTCGTCTTACCGGGAATTGTCGATGAGTATCAGAGCTGAGTGGCCCTGGCAGAACCCAAACCGGGCGCCATGAGGGTGTTATTGCTGAGCAGATGCTGTTTTATAGCCATGCCAATGAGACCTCCCCTCACTTTAGTGATGATTGAGGGAGGACAGTCTTGGTGGTAATTGACCGGGCTGGATTCATCCTTCTTTTGCTTCACGCGGCGTATCGGGGCAAATTTCAACTTTGTTGGAGAGTTGACAGCGTTGTAACTGTACTGGAACAGCTTGTCGTGTGCTGCATCAATTTCTGGAGCACAAACCCTCATTAACATTTCCGGAATTTTGTCAGGACCCTGAGCATTTTTTTCAGTATCCAATGGCTCCATGTGGAGTGAATCTCATTGGCTGAAGTTTAGTTTTTTTTTAAACGATGTTAATTTTAACGCTGCTGTCCAACTGCTGTAAGTTGATCTGGATGGTATCAAGTTTCTCGAGTGTTATTGGGGCTGCACTAATCCCGGCAAGTGGGGAGTATACAGTCCTGGCTTTTACTTGGTATAATTTCGAAAGAATTATAGGAGCCAGGAGGCGAGTTACTCGCCAGAGTATTCCTAGTTTCTGACATGCTCTTGCAGCTATCGTTTTTATGTGGTGAGTCCAGTTGAATTTCCAGTCAATGATAAATCCCAGGATGTTGACAGTGAGCAACTCATTGAAGGTAACGCCGTTGAAAGCCAAGGAATGTTGATGGTTATGATGGTCATAGCGTGGCATTTAGATGGCTGAAACTTGCCACTTGTCAGCGTAAGCCTGGACATTTTCCAGAACTTGACTGCAACCTGTAATGGAGTACATTCCATACCTCAGTTTCTTTTGAAATCGTTTCACTCTCACCTTGAACTTATGCTGTTGAGCTTTGAACGCCCCTCACTCGGCGATAACAGCATTGGCTGTTCAACTTCCATGCCCGATTTTCAGAAACGTCCGAAAGGTTAAAAGCCTATTCACCCTCTCCCTGCAAGTAAAACCCCCCAGTCACTCCTACTCCAAGTTTTAAAATTATGCTGATCATTAACCAGAGTTATGTTACAGTCTAACTATCTCAAAAATGTGTCAGCTGGCGCTTAAGTCTGAAGATTAGCTCTGATTTTGTAATGAGACGGGACATTTGTTCCTTTGCAACACTAACATTTTACACCCAGGCAACAGAATCATCGACCTGAAAATAATCGGAAAATAAATACGTCAGTTCCTTAAGGCATCAAACGCAACTCTGTGAAATGCTTGTGATACATGTGGGAGGTAGAAGGGGAACAGAAAATGCTACACTGAACGACAATGGTTTTAATAAAGCAATTCAAAATCCCCTCATGCTAGATTGTGTCGATAGTAATATGAAATTGACAAGGAATTGGAAAGTTTGTTAGAAAATTGATTTGGCGTTTGAGGGCAGAGTGTGCCAGTCCAGGCGTGGTTTCTCCTGAACAGGAGGCCTGTGATCAGTAGCGTTCCACGAGGATCCGTGCAGAGACCCCTGTTCCTTCCACTTTGTACACATCGTTTGAATGAAAGTGCAGGTGATCTGTCCAATCGGTTTGCAAATAACGTGATATTTGATGGAGTTGTGAATAGTGAGGAAGGTTATCAAAGGCGGCATCATGTTACAGTTTGGCTAGAAACCGGGCTGAAGAATTGGCGAATAGTATTTTACCTGTGGAGCGACAGGGATGCTTTTTGGGAGATTAAATGCGACGACAAATTACAATGTAGATAGCGGATCTTACGGAACATTAAAGTCCAAAGAGTCCACATCCATAGATCCTTGAAATTAGCAAGGCGAATAGATAATTTGGGAGAGAATGCACGTGGCGTGCTTCCCTTTCTCAGTCGCGATATTCAGTACAAGTGTTGGCAAGTCATGTTGCAAATGCATGACACGCTAATCAGACAGTATTTGTAGTATAGTGCACTTTTCTGTTCGCTGCACGGTCGGAAGAATGTGGGGGATTTGGAGAGACTGCATTGGAGGATGAGCAGAACATTGCCTGGATAGGAGTGCATCAGCTACAAGGACATGCTAGGTATGATTGGGCTGTTTCATACATGTGTGCGAAGCTGAGGAGGCGACCTGATAAACCCATATAAAAACTATGAGAGAAATGGATAAAGAGGATTGTCGGAATCTCCATAGGGTGGATGTGTCAAGTACCAAAGGCACAGTTTTTAAGGTGAGAGTAGGAAAGTTTAAAAGACATGGGTGAGGAAGGTTTAAAAAAGAGAAGTTAGTATCTTTGTACAGTGTGTTGGCACGGGAGGTGCTAATGAGCAGGTATTCCACCCTAGTTGTAAAGGCATTTTGTACAGTTGCATGAACAGGTCGAGAGTGGAAGCATGCACACCATATGAAGGCAGATGGAATTAATTAAGAGTACAATCATGTTGAGCTGAGAAACCAATTCCTGCAGTTAGAGAAAGCAAGAACTGCAGATGGTGGAGTAGATGATAATTGGAGCCAGATCTGAAGGACGGACCCGATCCGAAACGTCAATTTTCCTGCTCCTCTGATACGGCCTGGCATGATGTATTCCTCGAGTTCCACACTGTGTTTTCAATTCCTGTGGTCTACTGTTCTATGTTCTTTGTGATGATCATATCTTTTCCTGACATTGGCGCTCAATGTCATTCTCTGTCAACTTCCCACATCTCACTCCTTGCTTCTAATTCGTGTGGCTGTCCCTGTTTAGCATCTAACTGTGACAGTGACTTTCATGCCTTGCATGTGGTCCATATCCTCTGTTGCATGTCTCTTCATCTGCTGGTCCAAATGCCTTGTAACTTTGATATCATATCTGTTCCTAAGAACTCCCATGGTTGCACATTCCAGTCACTACTTGACCAGTGTGACATATACAGTTATTTGTAGAGCCCCGTGTTTTGTTTCCGACTACAGAACCTCAGGGTTCAGCTACATAGTTCGTTGAAAGTTTCGTCACAAATTGACAGGGTGGTTGAGAAGGTTTTAAGCATTCTTGCCTTTATTGCACAGATCATTGATTCTTGGAGTTGAGACATCATTTTGAGGTGGTACAGGTTGTTGGTGAGGGGACTTTAGGAGTACTGTGTACGATTCTGTTTGCCTGTTTGTCATCAATATTTTATTGAATTGGAAAGGGTTCAGAAAAAGATTTATCAGGATGTACTGATGCTGGAGGATTTTTATGATAATGACAGACTGTGTAAACTGGGGCCATCTTCAAAAGAGCACATCAGACTGAGGGGTCGATATTTATAAAATAATAAGCAGCATCTAGAAGATGAATAGGAATGGTCTGACCACTAGGGAGCTTAAAACTAGTGGGCACACTTTAACGTTGACAGGAGCAATATTTAACAGGGACGTGGCCGATGCAGATACAATTGCATTTTCTAAAAGACATTTGTGCAGGTGGATGAATAGGGTACAGTTAATGGGATATCGGCCAAATGGAGACAAGCGGGACCAGTTTAGATGTGAAACTTGGTTGGCAAAGACAAGTTGAAATGAAAGGCCTGTTTCCATTCCGTATGATTGTTTCTTCTTTAACAGTTTCCGTTTTCAACTTAAACATGTCTCCACCAATATTTGACATTCCCAACATGCGGGAAAAATAGTCTCCAACAAACTACCTTATCCATGCCTCTCCTAATTTGATAGACTTTTCTCAGGTGTCCCTTTAACTTCGGACACCGAAGTGAAAATAACTCAAGTTTGTCCAATGTTTCCTTCTGGCGAATGCATTCCAATCCAGTCAACAGCCTGGTAAAACGCTTTTGTCACCTTTCCAAAGCACCCACGTCCTCCTGGGCGAGCGGTGACATTAGATAAGCGCACTGTGATGACAGTGTAAGGTGGAGATGGATATTACATAGACCTCAGGCTCAGGGTAAAAGCTGAGAACAACATCATGGGCCAATGGGCCTGCACTGTCCTGTACTGTTCCATGTTCTAATACTCCACATGTGGCCTGTGTAATGCTTCATACATGTGTTCTATGATTTGTCAACTTTACTGTCTGTACTTCGCCTGATGAAGTCGCATCACATTCATTCGCTTTACCATTGTATCCAAATCTGATGTCACTTTCAGTAATTTATGACATTTTCCCAATATCCCATGCATATCGATGCGTCCTGCCATTTACTGCATTCTGTCCGCTTGCATTTGCTCTCCAAAAAATGTACCGCCTCTCACTTTTTCGGAGTAAACTCCATCTGCCACTTCTGTTCTCGATTTTCCAGCTGATCTGTATTCTCCTGTGAAAATTGACAACTGTGTTTACATATCCACAACCTCAGAAATTTTATTATCATCTCTAAGGCTATTAATCAGACCAGCAACATTTTCATCCAAACGAGTTATATTTGTATCATGAACACCAAAAGGAACCAACACTGATCCATAACAACTAATTGTGCAACGGGCCAAAAGATAGAAAATAGGATCAGGAACGTTAGGCAATTGGTTTGACAGCCACAGACTGGAGTGAACCTTCACTGCATGATGTACCTCAATGACACTGCATAGTAACTATTCTTAATGAGAGAAGGAAGGTAAGAGAACCTGGTAGCGGTTTTCAAAACAATAAGGCGACTGGACATAACAGTGGAGGAGAATCCTTACCCCTTATAAATGGTAGAAAAACAATGCAGTGTAGATTTTGGTAATCTGTTAAAAAAGATAAGACGTAGTGAGTTTTTTTTTCAAATAGAGGGGTATTAGGAAATGGAGGGCACTGTCTGGAAATTTGGGGAAAGCATGATCAAATCATTCATTCCAAAGGGATTTGGGTGGATGTTTTGTTTTAGAAAACAATGTACAAGGCAATGTTGACAAAACAGGATACTAGCACAAGACAATTATCATTATTTGAAGAGCTAGTACAGACATGATTTACTGGAAAGCCTCATTCCACGCTGTAGCACCACTGTCATTCAGTGATTCTGTGATATGGAGATTCTCTTTAAAGGCACGGAGTTTTTCTTTGATCCGGCCAGACGTTTGCTCCGACTCACTGGACTTCAAACACGCACGTTGTCACATGCTGAAATTTTGCCTGACACCTTTCTGATCTTGCGGCAAGTTCAATGGAATTATGTGTGACGAATCGGAATTGAAGATCATTACATATTCCCTGATTCCCAGCTGTTGTGAAAATGGTGCTGACCTGTGCTGCGCTCGGAGCAAGTTCTCCATTGAATTATATGGAGTCTGAAGTCTAATTCGGATTTTACTTTTCTTTTCCCCTCTTTGAAATATTTAATTTTCAAGGAGAAATAGGTGACAACACTTGAGCACAGAATTTACCACAGTGCCAGGTGTTTCCTGTTGATTCAACAGAAAGGCAGGCGCACAGCAGCGGACCTGTGTTTCTGCAGACCGAGAAATGTTTTTCCCATATTAAGCATTCTGTAAAACTTTCCGAATTTCAAATTATGATCAGCTGTAAAATTTGCATCTGCTTGCTTTCAGACAGCACTCCATGTATCCCTAGTCCAGTTCAATGAGTGGGAATGCCCAGCATTTCTGATAAGTGTATATGTGTTCGTATATTTGCTTCTCCCTGAAAGATAAGGGAGGTGGGGTTTGAGGCCAGTGTCGATGCGGAAGAGGGACTGTTCCATGTAACCTACAAAGAGGCAGGCATAGCTTGGGCCCATGCGGGTACCCATGACCACCCACTTTGTCTGTAGGAAGTGGGAGGAATCGAAAGATAAGTTGATGAAGGTGAGGACGAGTTCGGCTAGGCAGCTGAGGTTGTCGGTGGAGGGGGCTACCTCCTCCTCCATTACATTGATGACTGTATCGGAGCGGCCTTTTGCTCCCAAGAGGAGCTCGAACAGTTCATACACTTCACCAACACCCTCCACCCCAACCTCAAGTTCACCTGACCATCTCCAACACATCCCTCACCTTTCTGGACCTCTCTGTCTCCATCTCAGGCAACCAGCTAGAAACTGATGTCCATTACAAGTCCACCGACTCCCACAGCTACCTAGAATACACCTCCTCCCACCCAACCTCCTGGAAAAATTCCATCCCCTATTCCCAATTCCTTCACCTCTGCCGCATCTGCTCCCAGGATGACGCATTCCACTCCTGCACATCCCATATGTCCGCGTTCTTCAAAGGCCGCAACTTTCCCCTCACAGGGGTCGAGAATGCCCTCGACCGTGTCTCCTGAATTTCCTGCAACACATTCCTCACACCCCGGCCCCGCAATAACCGCCCTAAAGGAATCCCACTCGTCCTCACATACCACTCCACCAACCTCTAGATACAATGTATCATCCTCCGACACTTCCACCATTTAGAATCCGATACCATCACCCAAGACATTTTTCCATCCCCACCCTTGTCTGCCTTCCGGGGAGACCACTTTCTCCATGACTCCCTTGTTCGCTCCACACTGCCCTCCAACCCCACCACACCTGGCACCTTCCCCTGCAACCACAGGAAGTGTTACACCTGCCCCCAAACCTCCTGCCTCACCCCCATCCCAGGCCCCAAGATGACCTTCCACATTAAGCAGATGTTCACCTGCACATCTGCCAATGTGGTATACTGTATCCATTGTACCCGTTGTGGCTTCCTCTACATTGGGGAAACCAAACGGAGGCTTGAGGACTGCTTTGCAGAACACCTCCGGTCTGTTCGCAATAAACAACTGCATCTCCCAGTCCCAAACCATTTTAACTCCCCCTCCCATTCCTTCGACGACATGTCCATCCTGGGCCTCATGCAGTGCCACAATGATGCTACCCGAAGGTTTCAGCAACAGCAACTCATATTCCACTTGGGAACCCTGCAGCCCAATAGTATCAATGTGGACTTCAGAAGCTTCAAAATCTCCCCTTCCCGCACTGCATCACCAAACCAGCCCAGCCCGTCCCCTCCCCCCACTGCCTCCCAAAACAAGCACAGCTCGTCCCGCCTCCCTAACCTGTTCTTCCTCTCACCTATCCCTTCCTCCCACCTCAAGCCACACCTGCATTTCCCACCTACTAACCTCATTCTGCCCCCTTGACCTGTCCATCATTCCCCTTGACTGTCCTATCCCCTCACCATCTCCCCACCTATACTCTCCTCTCCACCTATCTTCTCCTCTATCCATCTTCGGTCCGCCTCCCCCTCTCTCCCTATTTATTTCAGAACCCTCTCCCCATCCCCCTCTCTGATGAAGAATCTAGGCCTGAAACGTGAGCTTTTGTGCACCTGAGATGCTGCTTGGCCCGCTGTGTTCATCCAGCTTCACACTTTGTTAACTTGGATTCTCCAGCATCTGCAGTTCCCATTATTTCAGATCTTTGGAACAAGCTCACTGCATGATTCCGAGCTTTTCTCATGACAACTTACATCATTTTTTAGTTTATTCCCTAGACCCCACAGAGCTTGCTTCTCATTTCATTCCCTGTCTTGAGGTCAATCCTCCAAAACGTAACATTTCAAAAATTGCCAACCAAGCTACTGCATCTCTTCTACTTCCTTTCTCTCCTCAACGTCACTTCATGGTGATCTTGGCCGAACGTGAAGTATAGAAGTGCATATTTGATCTTTTCAATGATAGTTCCAGAAAATACAATGTTGTGAGATTGGAAAAGCACAGCGTGTCACACAGTATCCGAGGGGAAGGAATGTCAATGTTTTGGGTGAAAACTTTGATTTTGCTGCTCATGAGATGCTATCTGACCTGCTATGCTTTTCCACCCTCACATCGCTTGACTCTGGTCTTCAGCTTCTGTCTCCAACGTTTACAATAGTGAAATATATCTTACTAAAGTCACAAATGAAACCAGAGGGGAGTGTGAAAATTATTATCAACCTGACCAATAACAAGGTGGACGTTACTTAAAAGAGAAATGCAGGATGTTTAGCAGGGATGTGTGGAAAAGCACCATGACTCAGACAGTAATGTGCATCTGGCCTGCTGTGAGTATGAGGTGGTTAGGGTGGGAAACTTCAAAGCTTTTAAATCATATTTGCATGAACATTTGAAGTGGTACAGCATTGAAGGCAATTGCCACAGTTCAGGAATGAGAGTCTTATGTAGATAGTAGCATACATTTTTGCATTAGGCACTCGAAAGGTCAACATGCCTTTACTGTATCGCGTGATATGGTGGTTTTATTATACTATATTTGCATCATCCTTCTGAACTCTACACCAGCTATGCCCAGCTTCCTGAGGGGCTCCCAAAGGAGCCGATTGTCACTTGAATCACCTCTGTTCAAGGCATCCCCTGCAATGGCGGGTCCTGCAGCATTAGCTCTGATGTCCTCTCAGAAAATCCGTCGTTTTCCTTCTGACAATGCAAGCCTTTAGTGTTGACAGAGGCTGAACGTGGAAATCAAAATTTTACAGCAATCACATCTAATCAATAGAAGCTATCTTTTCAATTAGCTCGGAGGCGAGAGTGGAATATCATGGCAGAAATATATTGAGAATAATGTTATGTTGAAACTCATCACAGAAAGTGTGGCGTTCATTTATAAGAATGTAATTAATACACATGATGGGAATTTTCTATTTAATGAAGACAACAACATGTAAATGCATTATAGAGGCCAATGAAATTGCTTTACCGGCATGAAAGAAACCGCAGACTTTTCTTTACATTACCCTTTCTATCAGCACTCGACCTGCAAAATGATTCATCAGCAATGATACATTTTTGGAAATATCCGATGTGCTGTAATTTAGGATCAGACACAGCCAGCATGCTCACAGTGAATCCTCACAAATCAGAACGTAATAATTACTGTACAATATGTTTAGTGAATATTTGATTGCAGAAAAAGACAAACATTGGCCGAAGTATCCCAGCTTCCCACTCCACTGTTACTGTTCTAGATAGATACCAGGCTGTCTTTTACATTGAATGGGGCATCCAGGTAGCGACACAGGTCAGCATCCCGTTTGAAGTATGTCCTTTCATCAGTCTAACGTTGTAGAGGCAGTCTTAATTTTTATCCCTCGTTCTTAATGTGAGAACTCCAGCTTGGGATTCATACACTGTAAATACAGAACAAGTGACATGATCTCAAGTGAACTCAAACTACTTTCTTTATCATTTCAGGTAAATCTGAGAGTATATTTCAACATGAGACATCCTGAGGTAAATAATGTGAGAGGCTGTCCACTATCAGTTCCAAAATGCTAAATATTCTTCTCACTCTCAGAAGTATCTGATAGTAATGGATCAGCATTGAGTTTTTTTGAAATAACTGTATTAGTATTCTCTCTCTCATTTATTTGATTGTGCATTGTAATTTGGTGAAAACGTCAACAGAATGAATTAAGATCATATTGTTGTTTGCATGAACATGCAATCTATTTCTCTGTGTGGATTAATTGACTCTGTATTGGGCCCAACATTCTTACATTCTTCATAGAAATATTCTCAGGTTTTCCATGTGCAATTGCTTTGCTTTATCACATTCCATGAAGGAGGGATTAAAACGTTTCGAGTCAAACGTTTGTCCCAGCTACTCATTTGACATTTAGTGAATGAAAATACTCTCTTCAACACCGCATTCTCAATGAACTGTGAATCCTTCTGGAACTGATGATGCAGAATGCAAAATGAACTTCATTAATAACAAAATGCAGTGGTCACATGTTCATGTTAGATTCTGTCTCCTTGTTGATGTGATTCCCACAATTAGTGTGTGTTTGTCAGTGAGGGTTTAGGATGAGTTCTCGCGTGCTTTGGTGTGAATGTGAGCAAGTGTCAGAGAGTGAAGCGATGTGTCATTATCATGCAACTGTGAGTGTGAGTGTGGGTGAAACTGTATTTGCATGAGTATTTTGGAAGGCTCAATGCTTTCGGAAAGTATTTTATAAATAGAATAAATCTTAGAAGCATCAGCATGCACGAGGATCTCGGCGTCCAGGACCACAGTTCCCCAAAATTGGCAATATAGGTGAATATGGTGGTCAAAAATGCATATGGCATTTTTGCACTCATCAGTCGGAACATAGAGTTTAGCTTTTTTTGAAGACAGTTTGCTTGCTATTGAACTTCAGACCACATTTGGAATATTGCGTTCAGTTCTGCTCACCGCAGAGTCAGAGGGATTTGGAAGGTTTGGGGAAAATACAGAAACTGTTTTCTAGGATGTTGCCTGGTTTGCAAGGTAAAGCTACCGTGAGGGATTGAACAAAATTGGTTCGTTGTCACTTTTAAGTCGGAGGTTGAGGGCCGACCTGATACATGTTCACAGAATGCTGAGCGGCGCGGATAGAAAGGCTATTCTGAACCGTTTTCCTGACGTAGAAATGTCAATTGTTGGGGTCACATTGGTTGAAGGTAAAATGGCAAAAGCTGAAATGATATCTGAGAAGAAGCATTTTTAAACAAAAGGTGGTAAGTGCCTGGAATGTGCGGCCAGAAGAGGTAGCAGCAGCCGACATGACAGCAATGTTTAGGAGGCATATTGACAGATACATGAATAGGCAGGGAAGAAAGGGATATGGAACATGTATTGGTCCAGTCTTGGCGTGCCGAAGATCTTTGATCTGTTGACCATTGTTTGTGAGATCTCGCAGCTCTGTCTGTCAATTGCTGCCGATACCATTTGTCATGTAAGTAGTCATGCTTGGTACTTCACCCTCATTATTAGTTGCACTGCCCTGCACCCTAACTATGCAAGAAAAAGAAAGCAAGAACTCTCAGAATCTGACAGTTGAGAACATTCCTTGGGGCTGAAAGAGAAAGGTGTAGCTGTGGGGCCTTGCTCAGCCTGTGGAGAAAAATCAGAAAGATCTCTTAAACTGGGTGGTGGCACGTAAGTAAATATTTGGAAGACACAAATCTGGGGCTGGATGTCAAAACTGGGAGGAGGAAAAAGTTTGAAGGTTCAAATTTGCGGCAAAATTTTCGAGGGACACAAACTAGGGGGAGGGGTGAATAATTTTGGAAGGGTGCAATATGGGGAAACTATATTTTTTGGAGCCAACATTTGGGTTAATTTGGAGGGCAAATGTTGGAGACGGGAAGAGAGGCAAAGGGAAAAGGAAGAGACAGAGAGAAAAAAAAGTGAAAAGAAACACAGAGAGTTTGTCTTATGTCTGTCTCTCTGTGCAACGTGCTATCAATCATTCTGGGGAGGACTCTATAGATATAGGGTTAAACCCATTTCCCCTTTCTCAGTCTCTATCTTTGTTGTGTTTAAAGTGATTAAATGCTGATGGTTATGTCGATGTGTGTTTCCATATGTGTATCTCCACATTATTGTTTGTGCGTGTACGTATACCTCTGGCTTCAATGAGACATACTTTGCCCTGTAGGGAAATTTGAATGAAAGAATGAATTATTAAGTGATGACTAAGAGGCTGAGAATGTCTCTCTCTCTCTCTGTCTCTTTCTTTCTCTCAGTCACTCACTCGTTCTGTCTCCTCCCTCATCTTGTGTTTTAATGGCGACATTATCACCCTCTGGTGGGCACCACTCTCCAGTAGACATGCGGCTGCATATATTTTTGGTGACATTATCAAAAGCACTGAATCTCTCAGGTTACACAGTTGTTTCGTTCTTCAAAGAATGTCTTTGGAGACACAGAGCAGTTTTGCCCCATCGATGTTGGAGCTGAGCATCTTCAATCACAGAACGCATCCAAGCAGTTCTATTCAGATTTGGGTAAATGTAATGAAGACAACAGCAATTTGCTTAAATGTGAATATTAGCAAAGCAATAATAAATGAGTATGGTGGAAATAATGAATGGAAGAAAAAGGAAAACCAAAACAACAAGTCTCACGCTCTTGTAGAAGAAGCACCAAATCTCAAGCCCTTCTGGAAAAAGCAACACGTCCAATGTCCCTCTGCTCGTCGCGCCCCCTCAATCAAAAGCTGGTCTAGAGGCTGAAACGTTTTCCTGGCACTACCATTCCATCCCAGACAAGGTCTTGCAGCTTGGAGCAAAGCTCTCTCTCATTCAGTGCAACAAACAGGCAGCACAATGAAAGCAGATGCAGAAGAACAAATCTGCTGGCTGTTGCAGAAAACAGAGGTGCAGGGAAGCAAGCTGTAGCTGTTGTCTTCTGCTACATACAAGAATGTTCACATTACTCATTCAAGGTGAAGCTGCTTGTCGAGTAATCTCAACGATTTCAGTCCTTCAGCCCATCCTACACAATTTATTTTTTCATGCAGCTGCCGAATATCGTCATTAACTTTTCGTCCCTCTGCACAGCCTCTTATACACTCAGATACATGCAAAAGGAGGTGAGTTAATCCGTGGTTGATCTCACTCTCTCCACTTGTGAATCATCTCCTCACTTCCAATTTGAGAAAATAGATTTCTAGACACTAAAAATTGCAGAAAGTGCAATTAAATTCATGATGCCTGCTAATAAAACCGTTCACTCAAAGGTGTCTGGATAGAATTGCAATATAAATGCTATATTTGCATTTGTATGATATCTCTCTCTCTCTCCCTCTCTTCCCCACTGTGTGTGAGACCCTGAATCATACCCGTTGCATTGGTGTTGGGAGGCCAGCAGAGGGTGGCATTGCATCCCTTTGAACACAAGGGAGCATTCAGGAGAGAGATCTGTCTCTTCATCTTTCTGTGTCTCTCTTCGCCTTCCACTCTCTCCCCCAGCCGTCTCCCTCGCTCTCTTCCCTACACTCAACACCGCTCTCCTGAGCCCTCAGTTCTTCTCTCTCTCTTCCTCTTCTCCCACCATTTTCTCTCTTTCACTCTTTCCTTCCTCTTCTCTTTCTGTTCATCTCCCTCTCTCTCCCTGAGGATCTCCCGCAGAGATGTGCTGCAGCTTAGATGACAGACCTCTCATCACGATGACGATCTTCCAATTTTCCATTACGCCTCCAACCTGTTGATGGTTCGCTCTCGATACCCATTAATTAGTCTTGCTCGGAGACCTTGTGGCCACACGCGTTCGAATGCAGCCTTGATGTCAGGGGCTGTGACTCTCCTCTCAACTAAGGAAGTCTTCTTTTTTGCGCATGTTTGAACCAAAGCTATAATGACATCAAGAGCTGAGTGGCCCTGGAGGAACCCAAACTGTGAATCACCAAGAAGGTTATTGCTGATGATATGCATTGATAGTGCTGCCGCTAACGCCTTTGGTCTCTACTGCTGATTGATCGATTGATTTTTTAAAATTGTCACTGTACTGAGCAGTACAGACCGATCGTAGGAACAAGTGTATAGAGGTCAAAACAATTTCAAGTAACAACGATTGAGGTACAGGTTAAATTGCTGAGAGTGTGCTCTGGGCAAGATCAACTTGAACAAGATTAATCATAATTCGAGGCTATTTCGTACATTCATTAGTGTCATAATAGTTAGGAAGAAATTATTTCTGAACCTGCTTTTGCGTGTGTTCAGGCTTGTGTATCTTCTATCTTACGGAAGAGATTTTAGAGAATTCCTGGAGGCCTGGTTTTTGAACTGAAACTTACACTTTCTAATGGCTGTCCCTTTGTCTTTTGTACCGGATATAGATTAGATTAGATTCCCTTCAGTGTGGAAACAGGACCTTCGACCCAACAAGTCCACACTGTCTCTTGGAGCATCCCACCCAGACCTATCCCCTGAGAACCCACACAACCCTGAACGCTACGGGCGATTTAGCATGGCCAATCCACCTATCCTGCACATCTTTGGACTATGGGACGAAACCGGAGCACCCGAAGGAAACCCACGCAGACAGGGGGAGAATGTGCAAACTCCAAACAGACCGTCACCCGAGGCTGGAATTGAACCCGCGTCCCTGTTGCAGTGAGGCTGCAGTGCTTATCACTGAGCCACCGTGCCAATCTCACCATCTATCTGAATCACTCCACCTCCCCAAGGTGTACATAGTACAAAAACTATCATTTCCCCAAACAGTCATAGTGGACTCTAAACATCAACTCTGAATCTCTCTCTCTCCGCAGATGTTGCCAGATTTGTGGACTTCATTCATTGCTTACCTTTTTGTTAAAAAAAAAGCTTTCAATCATCCTGAAAAAGTTATCTCTTCAACTAATTTTCCAATTGACTTTGCATGCAACACCAAAACTTTGGTTTTATCATTGTTTTGGATCGTGGCTTACAAATCTGCAACAACCCCTGGCTGAGCTGGATCTCCTCATTATCGCTTTCAATATTTGTTCAGTCATTGCCATTTGATAGAATTTTCCTTACCAACTCACTTGCAATAAGAAATAAATACCTTATCTCTTCCTCTGTGCAATCAGTTCAAATTTGAAATAAGTTCGCGTTTGCTCCTCAGATCTTTGTATCCAGCAGGACCAATACATTGCAATGCAATTCGATCAGCAGCCAATCAAGTTTGCCACACATTGGAATTAGTTAGTACTATTAACCTGAGACCGATAGCCTTCTGTGGTTGTGTGATTCTATGATATGAATTGGCTTCGATGTCCGAACCGAAAACGTCATTGATCTCTAAAGATGTGCTGGTGTTTGGAACCTGATAAGGTAACATCATTTCTCATTGTTGGAGAAGCCAAGACTTTATTTCACAGTGTGCTCCCATGCAAATAAGGCATTTATATTGGCTAATGTAAAGAGACATGGGCATCTGCACAAACCTTGGCCAAGGTAATAATTCTTACAGAAGTGAGCTATTTGATCCGTTAACTGTTGCTCAGTATCTGTGAAACAGCATAAGGGTAGTGTTCAGGTTTCACCCGATATCAGCAGCTGTGATGATGTTGGTAACCCTCTTGACTTGTTTTTTCTTCAGCCATTGAACTATGAGTTATGGTCTGTTGAATACATTCCCTCAACTACTGATAGCCCAAACATAAGTTCGACATATATCAGAATAATTTAGCGTTCCAACTGCAGCTGAAAATACAATAATATGAATGGAAGTTATACTCTCTTCATTTTTCGATGACTTTTTATGCAGCAGTTTATTAGGTTTCTGACCTCCTTTACCACCCGCTTCCCCGAAGCACTGTTTTCATGCCTTCAGTGGAGCTGAGAGAAGTGAAAACCTATTCACACAATACGTGGCTGTTAGAAACCGTGTCGGTCACTGGTTTAAGATTGTGTATAATGGCATAACCTGCTGAACAATACCTAGTCAATATATTTATCACATGTGGAGGAATTTAAAATAGAAGCTGATATTCTGTTGAATTTCTGGGATTTTGAGGTGACGCTAATTTTGCTTAGTCTTCCTCTACGTTAGATTCCATCAACTGCATGTAGACAATGAAACATTTACACCGCGCCTTTCATGTCCTCACTGAAACAAAGGAGCTGTGTGCCAATTCGATACTTTCAGTTTTTGAGACATTGTTGCTCTTTCGGAAACGTGACTGACAGTTTACTTGGAGAAAAGTGTTGCAATCATGGTTCTGATAAGAAGTACAATTAGCAGCTTATCTTTAAAACAAAACAAAGTCTCACTGAACACGAAACGTTAACTGTGCTTTCAGTGCACAAATGGTGTCAAGCCTGTCGAGTTTTTCCAGCAATTTCAGGTTTGTAGCCCTTTTATTTGGTCTTTCTCTTAACTGAATTTGGTCAAAAGATTGTCACTGCCCGGGTCAATATCGATAACACCTTCTGCCCGCATTGGAACAGTTGTTGCTGACAGGTCATTCTGATCATTCGGTTCGTGTCTATTGGAAGCATTTTCTTCTTGTTTTTGGAAAATTAATGTACTTCTTTCATAATATATCCATATGTATAAATAGCCACTAATGCAGCTTGGTTCTGTGCATGAGACTAGATTCCAAAAATACTGCAAATTGACTCTATTCAGCAAACAAACCAAAGGCATGCGTTACTGTATAATATTATAGTTATATATTTTTGAGGCATCAGGAGTGTTTGATGACTGAAAAGGACACCATTTAACTTTGGCAGGAAGACCTCAGGTACTGGTCTTTCCCAACTTTGCCTTGACAACAGCTGCCCAACGTTTTGTGCATCCTACAGCAAATAGTCCTGGACCTTGGAAAGTAGCATTTTTCAACACTCAGTGGAGGTGAACTCCTTGCTGTGGAAGACCACTAGGTTTCATGCAGGCCACATCATCTTTCACTAACTTGATGGTCCTCCACGCGCATTCAAAGTTTGTCTTGGCGTGCATACTGGGGAATGGCACATAGAGCACAGAGTCCTGTGTGGGGGAAATGTTCAGGACGAAGATCGACAAAAAAAGTCCTTTTTCTCCAGACGTACTTTGCATAGGCACGTTTCAGAAGGATACGTGCGACAACGTCTACCTGTATCCTATTACCATGCCCTTTGACAGCCATTTCGAGGGCAGCGTGGTTTGGTGCTAACGGTCCAACTGTGGGTGAAGGATCTCACATTGAGTTCCCTTGTCATCCACAACCACTCAGTGTCCTGGTGCTTGTTGTAAGGTGCTGGTGATGAAGCATTCTCCCAAATGCCTTCATGCTCAAACCACTGGCAATCCATTTGAACAATTGCCTTTCTGAGTTAGCAGCAAGCCTGCTGCAAACTTAGGTAAGGCTGACAATAATATGATTTTCTGGCATTGTTAGTGTTCGGAAAGTTTAAATCAATTTCAATTTTGCATCCTGTTCTCTAATGAGTGTTGTGCCAATCTTGGTTTCAGAGATGATTTGAAAGGAGATATCGAGACAGTTTATTCGTCTTGTCGTGCTTTGATTCATTTTGTTTGCTGACAGGAGTATCACTTCAGCCAAGCCAGCAACAAAGCAACTTTAAATCTTGTCAAGAAAATGTGAACAGCTGGAAGGATTTTCTGTTACATTCGGGTCCACCAACTTTTATGGTAGCAGTGAATTCGAAGTCTGCAAAACATCTGTCAATATTGTGAAGGCATCCTTAGAAGAGGCTTCAATATTGTGACTTGCACTGTTTGAAAATAAGCTCAAACGCATATATTTCATTCAGATTGAACAAATTTGCGTGGGTCACTTGACCACTGTGAGACATAATCCATCGAACTATTAAATTGAATTGAATTGTCATGCATTCATGTTTTCTATGAACATTTTGATGCAAAACTGACATGTTTCTATCGACATTGGTGAATATGATCTTTTTCTTCAAATGCACTCTTCTGAAAACTGTAAGACTGAAACAGGCTGAATGAATCTCTTGCTTAATTCGTTCTCAATGATGAATGAGCTAAATGACAATTAATATTAGGCCTTTATTCCTCCAGGTCTTTTCCCGTTTGTTTCAAAGAGTGGGAAATTATAGCATCCTGAAAATACAAAATAGCGGTACTGATCTGAACTTTTGAAAAACTGCATTCCACTGAGTCTAGATCGACATAGTATGTGAGAAACGCAATTCCAGAATATTGATCAAACATCCACCAAGGAACAACGTTGGAATTACAATCAGGAAGGGGACCTTTACAGCTGAACCTTTGTGCAGTTTTGTTCGGTTGTGAGGGAGATTACCTGTATTGTTGCTGCAGTTAACTCTGCTGATGCCATTTCTGGCGGATGAACATTGGCGGTGAATGTTTTAAGTTAAGCTAATGGACGGGATGTAAATCAAAACAAATACGTTGCCCTAGGCGCTATCGAGTTTCTGAAAGTAGATTGCAGTGCGAGGCAGCAAAAGAAGTAGCGAATATCCCTTACTAGACCTGACTTGTGTACTGCTGACAGCGAGCACTTTTTGGGAGACAGAAGGCGAATTATGCAGAAAATCCAGCACCTTTTCTCCACTTATTGCAAAAGGATGGATATCCTAGTTTCGATTCATTGAAATGCTATGGCGTTCGTATATTTACAGGGTTCCAGTTATTTTGATGAATCCCTGGCGACAGTGCTTAAATTTTTCATTGTCGATGGAACTTTGCATTAGTTTTTCTTTTAAACATTTATCCGTGATAGTTCCATAATTATTAACTAGTTATTTGCTAAAATCGTGATTTTGTGCCTTCATCTCTTTAAGAATATTGAAGAGACGATGTTGTCGGAATTGTCTGGGAAAGAGATGCCAATGCGTCAAGATTTGGTTCGTTAATTTACACCTCATCTGCCTGAACCATTGATATTTATAATACTGTGTTTTATACATAGAAGGCTGAAATATATCATCTCCTTTGAATTACATTTGCTGTCTGTGTCTCTCAGGTATGTTGCAGTCAACAATGATTGTCATCACTATGCTAAAGATTAACTTTTACGTTTTCAAATTTGAATGTGTTGTGCATTATTTTACAAACTGTTTAATGTGTGATCAAAGGAACTTGATTTAAATATACTAACATCATTTTATTTTTGTAGAATTGGAATAATAGCATCGTGTTTTAAGCAAACACAAGTTGTGCTGGAGAAACTCAAAACTTCCTGTGGCATTGATGAAAGAGGAGATGTAGTTAACATATCGACTCAGGTATGGCTCCTCTTCATAACTGAAAAACACCAAAAAAAGCAGTACCATTAACACAGTTTCTATCTTCACATATGCTACTCGCACTGATGCTGTGTCCAGTTTCCTCTCCATAAGGTTCAAACTTCCAACCAGTACTTTATTTGCCTTTTCGTTCTTGTGTCTTACTTGTTTTGCGTTTTTTTTTGTGAATGGATTTATCTTGTGGAGTTGACGACCAGAAAGAGAAGTAATGATGACGTTGGATGTAATTTAATAAAAACCCTGAGGGATCATTTGAAGGAGATCTGGCTGGGGTCTGATCAAGAATAAATTTGCACAGGACAGAACATTTTTTTTTAACCCTGGTTTTGCCCACTAAAACTGTTTTTAGGCTGTTACATGTTAATCTGTCTCTTTTTACCCATGGTAAAACTGCATGTACTCGAATTGAATAAATTAGCAATTGCTGCTGTGTGATTATTAACACTTATAATGCTGTTATCATGTAGTCTAAGAGGAGGATAAAGCGGAATATTTAAGATGCCAACACTTACAAATAATTAAGCAGTCGGCAGTTTGCTGCCATCTAGGTAATGTTAGTCGTACTTTATTTCAGTCATGTTGATCGAGTAGAAATTTTATATCGCTGAAAAATATTTTTTATGAGGACGCTTTGCTTTTGCCACTGGGTGTCGTTAAAACTCTCTATAGGGATCATAACAGCGTTGAATAAAGTGACAAAGCAGCACCGAGAAGTGCAGTCATTAATTTTGTGAAAATGTTCACACTGCCAACACATGGATCCCAAAGAGGTTCACCAAATTTCCCTTTGCATTGGGTTGGCAGTGTCTATCTATGTGCAAACAAATTAGTGAAATTGAGAAGAAGTTTGACAACTTTTGTGCCCGACAGAAATCATATTTCTCTTTTTGTAAGTTTTGCATGAATTGATGATTTCATATTACCAAATATCATTTAATTCACAAAGCAAAGGTAATTCTTTTACCTCGAGTTTTTATATCTGTTTATTGTTTTCGAAGTGCTGTGTCGATTCGTAACATGTTAATTCACATCCCTCTATTTCAGGTAGACTTTTGAACACTCAGGCTGAAGTCCAGGTAATCTCATGTAATTGCCATATGAAGTGGAATCCCTATATTCTATTGTCTCCTATAAAAAGGAATTTTGCAGTGATAATGCCCATGTGTTAATGTTGATGTGATAAACAGCATTTGTGCACAATTTAAGGGGGATACATTATTCCTGAATGTTCATAATTCCAGGATACAGGAGCGAAGAATGTGAGGATTCAAGACATACTCACACTGCTGTTCTCCGATTGAAACATAATTAATAGGGATAGTGTTAAGGATCATCTCCCATTGACACTGCTGTCCTCCGATCGAGAGACAACGAATGGGGAGAATGTGAGTTATCAATTCCATACACAGTGCTGTTGTCGGAGAAACATTTACATTTTCTCACTCATTATTGAGTGTTGACGTCGTGGTCAATTGACCATACATCTCATAAGATTTCTTGCTGTGATGGACGGAATTACCATTTCATTTTCCGTTGCTCCTGGGGAGGATCCTTTTTTTTTCTCGCCACTCAGTGCACAATATGACAGACAACTTTACTGGTCCTGCCTCTTGTGGTTTTCCAGAAATGAATGTAGTTTTTTTCCTGAATATTTCCCATGATGCGTGCAGTTCCACCAACACTCAAACTGTTCCACACCATCCAGGAGAAAGCAATTTTCCTATTCGCTTGTTTGTGACTACATTCAGATACATCCATTTCCTCCACCCCCAGTGCTCAGTAGCAGCATTGTGTGCCATCGACAACACGCACTTCAGAAATTACAAACAAAAAAAAGAAAATTAAGACAATTACAGCACAGGAACAGACCCTTCGGCCCCCCAAGCCTGCGCCGATTGAGATCCTTTGTCTAACTTGTCATCTATTTTCAAATGGTCTGTGTCCATTTCCTCCCTGCCCATCCATGTACCTGTCCAAATATATCTTAAAAGACGCTAACGTGTCTGCGTCTACCACCTCCACTGGCATTGTGTTCCAGGCACCCACCACCCTCCTTGTAAAGAACTTTTCACGCATATCTCACTTCAACTTTCCTCCTCTCACTTTGAACTCATGACCCCGAGTAATTGAGTCCCCCACGCTGGGAAAAAGTTTCTTGCGATCCGCCCTGTCTATACCCCTCATGACTTTGTAGACCTAATTAACTACAGATCTTCAGAAAGCACTTTTCAAACCCATGGGCTCTTTCATGTGGACAGGCGAGGGCAGTAGGTACAATGAACAGCAACCTCTACCATATCTCCTCAGAGCCACTGACCATTCTGGTTTAGAAATATATCATTGTACCTTCAGTGTCGCTGGTCAAGATACTGGAAATCCCTCACAAAGGACGTTATGAATCTGCACATAGTACACCGACTGTAGCAGTTCAACAAGGACTGTCAACACCACTTTCCAAAGGGGAGAAAACTTCAGAGAGGTTGGCAAAAGTTGGCCCCACCAGCAACGCTCGCATCCTATGGATTGATCAGATCAACCTTCTTACATTGACCAATTTAGAATCATTGTTTCTGTGGAAATATTTATCTGTCGCTTGCTTTCTCCGAGTGAACGTCTCTTACAAAAACTTTGTACTCCTTCCAACATTCACAATATGGCAAATTGCATTTGCAGTATCTCCTCACAATGCGCTTAGTGAATGTGAGATGTGGGCTACAATGGGAGCATTCATAATCATAGGTTAACATTGGTTACTATTTCTGTCCTCAACAGAGATATTGAAGCTGATACTTGTGAATGGGGGCAGTTATTGCTCTAGCTGAGTGGAGGGTCACTACCTGTGATTGTGGGGACTGTAGATGGTTATGTTTGGGACCGGTGGGACGCTATTGGTACGTATTGGGAGCTGGAATGTGGGACTGTAATAAATTCCCTGGACAGGGTTCTCTCTGGACCACGCCTCAGACCCATTGTGACCAAGAATCTTTAGTGCAGAGGGACTGAGTGTGCTCTGGGGGAGTGTCAATCAGTGGAATGGGGTCATCACCCCGAGTCACACTCCTATGACGCTGCTGTCATCTGTTCAGTTAAAAATATGCTGCCGTTTCTTTGTGGCTGTATCAGAACCCGGTGCTGTCTGAAACCAGAAACGGATGTGACAACAGAACAACAAATTTCCATTCATTATTAACTTCTTAACAAGAGAACAAGAGATTTATTTGATTTCATCGTATAATCTGTGAATAATTGAAGGCAATGGAAGAGGTGGGTATCTGCTCTTCTTTCCACTCTGGTGCAGTGGAAGGACAGGTATCCTTTATGATTTCACTTGAAAGTACTTTAACAGCTGTGCACTGGAAATATTCTGTCGAAAATGATCGAGTGTCCAAATGCCAGAAGTCGCTTTATGTCCAACCAGCTGCTGGCCAGCATTCTGGGCGTGAACAACGCACACATCTTATGTTGATACTTGGAACATTTTACATATGAATGTGCCAGATTAATCAGATGAATGGTCATCAAGAAACAATGAGAGACATTATTGGTGTAATTTGTTTTAATGGAGAGTTTTCCTTGTTTCAGAGCAGATATTTTCTTGCGATGCTGGTGCTGGCGAAATTCCCAATGCTTCGCCAGTCTGGAAAACAGTTTGTGGTCTTTACTGAGATTTCAAAAATGCCAATGTGCTCCGTGTGCAGGTTCATTGTGTAGATCTGAGACAGTTCTGAGGAAGGGACACCAGCCCCGAAACGATAAGTCTGTTTTCTCCACCGCAGATGCTGCCAGACCTGCTGAGCTTTTCCAGCAACTTTGTTTTTGTTCCTGATTTACAGTACGCGCAGTTCTTTTGGTTTTCGTCGTAGAGTGTCCATGTCTGTGTCAACGTCTGCTCATTCTGGAGGCAGTATTGTGCTCATGGGGAATGTAGAATATACAGGCTGTGAGAGTCAACTGTGGAAGTGCTCTCGATTCTGAGCCACTCACCAGGTTTGCTCTGAGCACAGCAATGTCACCTTGATAAGTTCTGGTGAGTACAGGTATGGTGAAGAAAAGAGATACAATTAGTTTTAACTTTTGTAAAAGTGATGATGCTTCCATTCCCCACACTGTCCTAACAGCATTAAACCTGAACGAGTCCTTATGGCTTCCGTTATAATCATGCACCAAGTGGAATGTGGTAAAATAAACTTGCAGTTGTTGGAAATTAAGGTATTTTGAAACGGTTGAACTTGCATCGGAAAAGCGATTCCTTCCAGTTTGCTAACTTTCTGCACTCAATAGAATTTATTGTTGAGATTGACGAAAGGCTGACCGTTGATGATAATATTAAACACTGGTCAATGAAGATACATTTTCGTGAAACAGGACAATTATAGACTCGACACTCTAAACGTTTATTATTTTCACTCTGTCTGCCCCTTATTGTACAAAATATCTTTAGTCACTATAAATATCTTAATCACCCCAAGCTGAAAAATCCCTTTGAAGCCAATATTCTTCAATTTTCTTGAAAGAAGAAAATGTTGGTAACTTCTGCCGTGGCTGTAGCACCGCACTGCAGGACCCCTGATGGGGTTTAGTTATTTTAGAGTTCCTGGACAGCTGGTTAGTGATATGGGATGATGACAGCTGCATTTGTTCGTTACCCCGGGAGTTACCATGGTGAATGGTGGTCATCAGTGGGTGGCACAGTGGTTAGGACTGCAGC
The DNA here is from genome assembly GCF_030684315.1 of Stegostoma tigrinum. NCBI lineage: Eukaryota > Metazoa > Chordata > Chondrichthyes > Orectolobiformes > Stegostomatidae > Stegostoma > Stegostoma tigrinum. Next base: position 16,180,578 of record NC_081396.1, on the reverse strand, counting down.
CTCACAGCACCGGGTACCCTGGTCTGATTCCAGCCTCGGGCAACTGTCTGTGCAGAGTTTGCACATTCTCCCCGTGTCTGCATGAGTTTCCTCCTGTTGCTCTGATTTCCACCCACAGCCCAAATATTTGCGGCCTAGGTGGATTGGCAATGCTAAATTGTCTGTAATGTTCAGGGGTGTGTGGGTTATCGGGGGATGGGTCGGGATGGCACGCTCCATAGGGCAGTGTAGCCTTGTTGATCCGAAGGGCCTGTATCCTGTAGGGAATCTAATCTAAACTGTCAGGATAAATTGCAAATAGATGTCTCTGCTTATCGAGACGGCAGTCATGTGGCCATCTGGACTATGGTGAATTTAATATTACCGCATCACCCTCAAGACTAAACAAATCCTCTGGTGCAATTGTTCCCAAAAGCACAGAAATGTTATGGAACCATGCAACGCAATAGATAGATTTTTACATCTTCATTATTGACGCTAGTCAGGGCCCCTGATAGCGAATTATACTCACTGTTTCAGGAATATAATTTCACTATTAGTTGGTTTACAAGATGCCATGTGAGCATCTTCAGTGCGGGACTGCAAATTCAATCCCCAGAGATGTTTGATTTGGGAAGGGAGCCCGACTAGTGTGGAAAGAAAACTAGGGGTATCGTGGAGACGAGAGATAATTGTGGAATTGTCCAGTTTCACATGGAGAAAAGTTTATGTGTTCATATAAATGTGCCCAGTATCATTTGCTACAGTGCATAGTCTAGAGCAAATATTCTGTTGTTGAACAGTTTCCGACATCGATGTTCTATGTATTCAAACTTCTGAATTGTTTTACTTATATTTTCAAGGGATGTCAAAGATGAGACAATGATTTGTTGATCATTTCTGATTACCTTCATATTGAGTGGTCTCCTGGGTCATTTCAGAGTTTAATTCCTTGGATGCATCTGTCAATCTGCAGCCATATGCAGGCCAGTGGCGCCAAAACGGGCAAATGTCCTTCTTAAATCCAAATGATTAAACAAGTGAACTATTAGGAGAATTGATGATGGTTTTAGTGTCACCATTACCGATACTAGATTTCAGTTTCAGATTGTTAACTGAGTTGGAACTCCACTGGCTGCCCTTTTACGATTTCGAAGAGTGACACTGTCTCTGTACCACAGTATCCCAATTACCGCCTTGATATTATTAATCCAAAGGCCATGAGATGTGTTATTTGAATTTTCCGAAATTAACCTGTATTGATTCAAAGCTTATTTAGTCAACTTCTGAAACTTTCCTAAACACCATCTCAGGTAGCAATAACTTTTATTCATCCCTGCATGTATCTTCAACATTCTTCCAACATCAAAACCCTCTCTTTCCAAGGATACTTCCACACTGACTGGGTTATACAAGCACATCATGAGAACATTAGGAACTATGAGTTTTGCTTTTCAATATGTCTTCATTTTTCATGGCTCTCTGACAGAAACGAGACCCAAATTCCAGATTACATATGTAAATCTATGTCCCCAAAACATTACATCATCCATCTGGATGACAAGCCACAAGGATTTAAATGCGTCAGTTTCTCTACTCAACTCCTACCGGGAAAGATGTGAGTTATCACAAATTCTCCGCGGAAGTCTCATGTGTTCATACTTCTTTAAAAAAGATGTTGACATAGAAACAGAATGAAGACTTCAAGAAAAATATTTCATGTCAGCAGTAAAGTGAATGGCTAGCAGTGTCATGTTTTAAAATCTGAGCTATCTATTATTTCACAAGACTTTTGGATATCATATATTTGCTCCCGGCCTCGAAAGAAAATGCTTTCTCAATCCACATTATATTCTTGTCTGTTATCACTGTTATTTCTGGGAGAATTTGCTCAATGTAACATACTCTGCCGTCAAAAATAAAGACAATATCAACATAAAAGTTGTGATAATATTCAAGGGTTCTTGTAGCATGTGTCGAGCCAAAAAGCAGACTGAATGTTTCAAGTCACTAACTTGTGGCCAGAATTTGTTGTAACCAACTTAGTTCTCGATGATTGTAGATTAGCAGCACGTGTTGTTCCGCATCTCTCTCGTAATTTTTTGGCAAAACAGTGATGATGGCAAAGGTGAAAGCATTTGAAAGCCAAACAGAGTAGACTTTGGTAATTATTAAAAAAAACATACATTTCCCATTGCGATGGTGCGTTTTGATGGTATCGAAATTTCATGGCAATATTTTAAGTGCAGAAATTTGATCCAAAGAGAGACAGACAGGAAAAAAAAAATAAAAGAGACAGAAACTAAAGACGAGGAAAAGAAATACAGAAGGTATTTCAATGCCTGTGTCTCAGTGCAATGAACGTATGGGGTGTGAATCCACTCAAATGGCTCTAACAACCTCATCCCTTCTCTCCGTCAGTTCCTCCTGTGTTTCAAGTTGATACAATATAGATGGTCATTTTGTTGTGTGTTTCATATGTGTCTCTGTGTGCATGTGTCTGTGCATCCATCTTTGACTTCAATAGGACACACTTTGCCCTGGAATGGAGTAAAAAAAAACGAATAAATTAAGAAGTGATGAGTCAAACGATCAGAGTCTGCTTCCCACGTTTATCAAATTGATACAGTGTCGCCCTCTGGTGGCACCTCGTGCCACTAAACAAGTGCGAGATTTTGCCTGGAGGAATGAATCAAAGCCTGTCAATCTGTTTGGTTGCACAGATGTTTCGTTCTTCAAAAAATAAGGCTGCAGTCACAGAACAGTTTTGTGTGATCGACTTTGCCCCGAGACATGAGCAGAAGGAGATAAAAAAAAACTCACCACTCTATCCACCCCCGCCCCAGCTGCCAGTTGGAAATTATTTGCACACTGTGGAATTGAGATAATAGTTTACAAAACATGACAAAGTGCAGATAGCAGAATAAGATTCATCACTTTCCCTAATAGTAAGATTCAATCGGAGGAGCCTGGGTAAATGGCAGAGGAAACTTTCTATTTGTTGTGTATATTGACAGGAACACTGTCCAAAGACAAATAATTTCCACAGTGTCGAGGGAACCCAAGTGGTTCTGAACGTGAGCATGTTTCATTCGGAGGGAACACAATACATGTGCAATCCTCTCCACATTGGAATGGTGTTTGTGTGTGTCACTGTGAGCATCTATCTCTGTGTGCTGTGTCTGCCTGTGTGTCTATCTGTGTCTGTAAGGTATGTGTGCCTTTGTCAGCTTGGCGTGTCTCAGTGAGTTTATGTGACTATATTGTGTGTGCCTGTCTGTTGATACTGCTATGATCTCTTGCCTCGCTACCACTTTTCTGTCTTGCTCCTTCTGCCTCCAACGCCCTTTATCTCTCCACCCTATCTCTCCAACTGTCTTTGTCTCTCACTCTCTTTCTCTCCCCTCTCTTCATCTCTTTCTTTATTTCTCTCTATCACTGTCTGTTCCTCTCTCCATCTAGCTGCCACACTCTTGCTCCTTCTCCTCCTTCCTTTTCTCATTTTTTACTTCTCATTCCGTCTCTCTGGCTCTCTCTGCCTCTCTCTTCCTCTCTCCTCTTCTCCTTTCTCTTCCTTTGTATCTCTTTATATGCTCATCTCGAGCCTCTGACTCTATATCTCTCTTTCTGCCTTTCAGCTGTCCTCCTCTACGCTGTCTCTCCTTATCTCTCCCTCTTCTTCTCAGTCTTCATTTATATCTCACTCTCTCCCTCTCTCCCCCTTCCTTTGACCCCCGCTCCCTTTCTCTCTCCCTCTCTGTTTCTCACTTTATCTCCCATTTATGCCCTCACAGTATCTCTCTTCCCCTTTCCTTGTCTCTCTCTGCCTGTCCCATTCTCTACTTCTGTCTCTGACTACGTGTCTCTCTTTTTCTGTCCCTCTATCTCTGTGTATGTCTCTCTTTCTCTCTGTCTCTGTCCCCTTCTGTAATTCACTCTTCTTTCTGTCTCTCACTCTCTCTCATCCATCCTGCTCCCTCTCTGTCCCTCTGTGTCCTTTCTCTTTCCCTCTCTACTTCCCTATCCTATTCCAGAAACACTGGATGGCACGAATGGCCCAGTGAAGCCAATCAGGCAATTGCTTGGTAAATTGGGAACCTACTGCACGCAGGATGCATGCAGCCATGAGCAGTTATGCTCCCGATCGGGAATCGAGCAGAATGGTCCTCTACTGTACTCGGAAATGAGCCTCCCTGTCTTTGTACTCGCCCTGATGTGCCCAGAGCAGAGCAATACTCCAGGAGAGGTACAAGATAGCTGCCTCAGTGCAGAGAGTGTCCAACATTTCGCCCAAACCACTGGGTTTGAAGTAATCCCCCAATCACAGGAACATCAGTGAACGTTTCAAACTTCTTGAAATTCACCCTTGAGGGCATTACATGTCAACTTACTGCCTATTCTTTGGAAACATTCAGGAAAATCATGAAAGTGCACAGCCGGATACATCAGATGCCAATATAGTTGAGGAAACAGAAGATACAGTTTAGTCCTGTGAAGTGTGACAGTTTGCACTTTGGGAGATCAAATGTGAAGGAAATTTTTGCAGTTCACTACAGGACCCTGAACAGTATTGATGTAGAGATGGGGATTCTGGTTCAAATTCACAATTCTCTGCAAGTGACCACACAAGTAGATAAGATGGTAAGAAGGCATATGGCATTCATTCATTTATTGATCAGTCCATTGAGTGCAAAAGCCAAGAAGCCATGTTTCAGCTTTAGAAAAGTTTGGTTAAATCGCATTTATTTTGTTGCATATAATTATGTATGTTGACGCTTTGGAGAGGGTACAGAAGTGGTTTGTAAGGAAGCTGCCTGGATTACAGTGTATGAGTTATAAGGAGAGGCCGGCAGACTCGAGTTGTTTACGCTAAAGCATGAGACACTGAGGGGAGACTTGATATGCATAGGTAGGGTTGACAGTCAGATTTTGCTTCCCACAAGAGTTAACGTGTCTAATACGAGGGGGCAGGCATTTAAATGACTTTTTGATCAACACAAAGATATACAAAGAATGAAGAGATACGGACTAAGGGCAGGCTGAAGGGATTAATTTAATTTGGCATCATGATCAACAGAACATGGTGACCAAACGTCCTGGCCCTGTGCTGTAACGATATATGTTCTATGATATGAGGCAGTGCATTGAATATGGTGTCTTGCCAGTTGGACTATTGCAATGGGATTGGGTGGAACAGAATTAGTTTTTATTTATTCATTCTTACCCATCCCGTAATTGACTGAAAGACTGTTAGGCGAAATTGCTGTAGGAATGGAGGCCAGATGAGTTAAAGATGACAGTTTTTCTCCCTGACAGACAAGAGTGAATCAGACCTTCTTACCAACCATTGACATATTTAGACTCTCAATTCGGGATTTTTCTTAAATTGAATTCAGACTCCACCATCTGCCATGATGGATTTCGAACCCAGTTTCCAAGGCCACCAGAGATAATAGGAACTGCCGATGCTGGAGAATCCGAGATAACAAAGTGTAATTCTGGATGAATACAGCAGGCCAAGCAGCATCTTAGGAGCACACAAGCTGATGTTTCAGGCCCAGACCCTTCATCAAAAATGTGGGAGGGGGAGTGGTCTCTGAATTAAATAGGGAGACAGTGGGAGGCGGATCTAAGATGGATAGAGGAGAAGATAGGTTGGGAGGAGGCAGACAAGTTAAAGAGGTGGGGATGGAGCCACTAGAGGTGAGTGTAGGTGAGAAATAGAGAGGGGATAGATCATTCCAGGCAGGACGGACAGATGAAGGGTGTGGGATGAGGTTAGTAAGTCGGAAATTGGGGTGCGGCTTGAGGTGGAATGAAGGGCTAGGCGAGAGCAAGAACAGGTTAGGGAGGCGGGGGCGAGCTAGGCTGGTTTTGGGATGCAGTCGGGGGAGGGGAGATTTTGAAGCTTGAGAAATCCACATTGATGCCACGTTTCACATGCAGAAGATGAGTTGCTGTACCTGCAACCTTTGGGTGGCATCGTTGTGGCACTGCAGGAGGCCCAGGATGGACGTGTCATCTAAGGAATGTGAGGGGGAATTGAAATGGTTTATGACTGGGAGGTGCAGTTGTTTATTATGAACCGAGCATGGGTGTTTTGCAAATCGGTCCCCAAAGCGCCGCTTGGTTTTCACGACATAGAGGATGCGACAACTGGTACGGCAGATGTAGTATACCACAATGGCAGATGTGCAGGTGAACATCTGCTTGATGTGGTAAGTCTTCTTTGGGCCTTGGATGGGAGTTGGGGACGAGGTGTGGTGTCAGGTTTAGCACTTCCTGTGATTGCAGGTAAAAGTTCTGGTTGTGGTAGGTTGGAAGGGAGTGTGCAGTGTACAAGGGAGCCCTAGAGAGAGTGGTCCCTCCGGAAAGCAGACAAGCGTGGGGAGGAAAAATGTCTTTGGTGGTGGGGTCGGATTGCAGATGGCGGAAGTTTCAGAGCATGATGCATTGGATCCGGAGGTTGGTGGGGTGGTACAAGAGGATGAGGGGGATTCTCTTTTGGTGGTTTTTGCATGGACGGGGTGTGAGGGATGAGTTGCTTGAAATGGAGAAGACACAGTTAAGGCCGTTCTCAAACCCTGTGCTGTTTAATTTGTGGTCCTTGAAAAGCGAGGAATCTGAGATGTGCGGGAGTGAAATACCTCATCCTGGGAGCAGATGCGGTGGAGGAAAAGGAATTTGGAATAGGGGCTGGAATTTTTGCAGGAAGGTGGGTGGGAGGATGTGCATTCTACGTAGCTGTGGGAGTCGGTGGGCTTGAAGTGGGTATTGGTTCCTAGTTGGTTGCCCAAGAAGGAGACAGGAAGGTCCAGGAAGGTGAGGGAGGTGTTAGAGGTAGTCGAGGTGATCTTGAGGTTGGGGTGGAAGGTGTTGATGAAATGGAGGCACCTGGGTCTCTGGATTAACTGTTCAGTGAGAATGCCACTGGGCTTCACCTTCCCGAATGAGATACCTAGCTATAATGAGAAGATGGATGTTACTTCTGATGACTTGGAGATTTGTAGTCGGGGTGAGGAGTGAGAGTGGGTAGAAGGAGATGCAAACACTCCAAGTCATGGAAGTATTAAACAGACTAACACACCAGATCGACAGATGCTGACTGCTTCCCACACCTCTACCTCTGTTTCCTGAGCAAGGCAACATACTCAAGCCCAACAATATACAGCATTCATCACGGGTCCACATTTCTGTTCTCCCTGAAATTTGTTCAAGTCAATGACTCGCGAGATAGCTTTTACATGCACTTTTTTCAACACCATGTCAATCTCTCCCGTTATTGTGTTGTCGTAGAAACAGCTTCAACCTCAACCCTGGACCCTCAGTAAGAGGTCACTGACATGTACGGATAGATTGCTACCCCCTCTGGGAATGTGAATATAATTGGAAAAATTCCTGCTATCCCTTGAGTTTTGCTTGGTTCTTTACACAGAACTATTGAGTGCACTGATTGAGTGAAGTTAAAGGACATTACATAGCACCCTTCAGCTGCTCTCTGAATGTAGTCTGTGTCATGGCGTGCATCACAGTGTTAGTACAACAACTGAGGAACTGCAGCATGAAGACAAATTCCTGAACAAAATCGTGTATAAAGCTAGACCAAGAGCGTAAAGATACCATTCGGTTCCAAATGGAATACACCTTTATCATTGACCACAAAAAGATGAAATTTGCTAAGATAACAAGGAGTAAAATGATGGCTCTCTATTTGTGGTCTCTGACTCTCTGACCAATGAGTCTCTTGCGGGTTTTGCCGGTCATGAAAATGTGTCAGGAGGCGAAAACATTGAGCAGCAGAATCAGGATGAATGGGAGAGCCGGCGTGAGAATGGGATGGAGAAACTCGAAGATGACCCAGAACCGAAATTCCCGAACATCATTGCTAACACGGCAAAACCAGGGCCTGTTCATCAGGCAATATTGATCATTTAGCATAAAATACCAGAAAGTGTCCTTGAAACATCCCAGCACATACGCTGTGCCCAGAACCACAGCCGCTGTTTCCACGTTGCAATATTTACTTTTCAGCTTGTGGCAACAAATGGCCAAAATTTGATCAAAGCTGAAAGTGACGGTGAACCAGACAGAACACTCAGTGACTGCAGGCAGCTGGGCGGCGTGAATATTAAACACAGGGACGGAATACAGGAAGATAAAATGGATGTAATAAACCATTGGCATGTGTCTCAATATCAAGTCAATGATAATGACCATTGGGTCTGTCGCTGCCATGGCCACCAGGTAAGAGGTGACACATTTGGATAGACCACACTTTTTGCGAGAGAAGATCACTAATCTCACTGTGTTAACTGTGAGGAAGGGGAATAAACAATGATATTAGACATGAGGCGACAGAAAACTGGGCACAATTCTCGACGTGTGGTCTCACCATCATGTTATATAATTGTGAGAACACTTCTTTAATTATTCGGCCCTTCTGTAATAAATGCCAGAATTCCATACGCCTTTCTGATGATATGCTGCACCTGCATACGCAGATTCTGGAACTCTTGCACAAGGACACCCAGAACTCTCTGTCCTGAAACACTTTGCATCTGCTTTTCATTTGAATAATAATTTGCCCTTTTATTTTTCCAGACAAAATCGGCAACCTCACTGTTCTGCACATGAAATTCAATCAGCCTGATCCTGGCTTCTTCTGCTTGCCTGTCAAAATACATCACTAAAGTCTTTATCTTCTCATCACAGTCTCCTTGCCCTCCTCTGACACGGTGAAATTTTGTTTCACACGCTTGTATTCCTTTAACGACGTTACTGCAATTGTGTATGTGCATTCAGGATGTAAGTCTTTAATAAGTTTACATGTTCACAGTTGTTGTGAACTTTGTGCTGAGACATGATGTGACCCGGAACAATAATCAATGGGATTATACCAAACGTGAATGTTAATTCCAAATTCACTCAAGTTTTTCACCTGTCATTTTTAATTTGAAAAGAGAGTATGGAATTTGAGTATAGAATTTACCACGGTGCCAGGTGTTTCCTGTTGATTCAACAGAAAGGCAAGGCGCACACTGACGGTTCGCTGGTTCTGCAGACTGTGAACTGTTTTCACACACTGAGACTTCTATAAATCTTGCAGAATTCCAAGGTATTTTCTACACTGAAATATGCTGCCACAGGTTTTCAGGAAATACGCCGTGTCTCACCTGGTGCATATCAAGGAGAGGGAATGTCCAGCATTTCCCAGGCAGCCCCTCCACTCGTGCATTTAACTCCTCTCTGAATGATCCGATTTCCTCAGTTAGTTGGAAGTTACCCTCTATCGCAACACGACCAAAATGCGTCCTGAAATTCAGCACAATATCTGTGAAACATTGCTCCGGCAAAGTAACATAGACAGATGGAGCAAATCAACTCAAATTAAACTGGGATTTGGTTGGTAATGTGAATGAACATCACCGTACACACTAAAGTGGTTCCAAATCTGTAACCATGGGAATGCAGTCAAAGTTCTGAGCTGGTTGCAAGTCGGAATTAAGAATAGATAAGGCTGCAGAAGCTCGGGGGGATACGTGGAGTTAACGTTTCCTGTCTATTGACTGTGAATCGGAACTAAAGAGGACTGAATAGTCCTGGTTTACATGTCATTCATCCATGATGTGCAATTGAAAGATATGGCGAGTGTAACCAGAGCAAAACATCAACACAGATTTTATCGTAGATATGAAGAGATATGGATGCGAAATCTGTATCAATGATATGTGTGACTATTGAGAAGTTACTCATCTAACCACCAACATTGCCAAACACATCACTAATGTATAGTCCGGACAACTGAGGTCTGAACACTGATCCTCGTGGAACAACACTGGTAACGGGCCTTCAGTGAAAAAGTAAAAGGAACACAGTTCCACAAATTCCCAATGCCTTCGTTGACCCAACCACTTTACATGACATACAACGTGGTCTGCACCTGAACAATAAGTACTTACCTGCGGGAGGGTAATTGGACACGTTGAATCTTGTTTCAGTCTCTCAGTATTTGTAGTGTCCACAGTCAGTGTGCAAAGATGCTCACACCTTTTCTTACATTAACGGCAGGTTGAAGCCAAACATGTCAAGCATTGTCTCAAATGCGTAATCTCAATCAGCAATAATGTGATTAAAGGGGTAGTTAACAGTACATATACAGCAGTGCTTACACAGCAATAAACTTCACAGTGATGCCCAGTTTGAATTTTCCTGGGGCACATGGCTCTCAGCCAATCACAAAGATTGTCCAGTGTTTGTCTGTGTGAAGAGAAAAACAGAGTGATTTAATCCTCTCCATACTGCCTGGGCGTGTGCCCCCAAAAAAGCCTCATGAAGCTCCACGCCATTCAGGACAAATAAGCTCGCATTATTGGCCCCACATTCACATCCATCCACTACCTCCACCAACACTCAATAAAAGGAGTGTACTATTGTCAAACTACACTCCGCAAATTCAGCAACGCTCTTCATCCAGAAGCTCAGGGAGCTTTATTGCAAATCACACCATGGCAGATGGACGACTTTCAAATTAATTACGAAAAACAAGAGCTGAGTTCTGTCCACAAAAAGTTGTCATATTGAACTACTAAACAGACCGAGATAATGATGTCTGGCATACTTATTCAGGATTGTCCATTCCTGAAGCTCGAGCTGCAACAGTGGAAGGCAGTGGTCTTTCAACAGATCTTTGAATTTGCTGAGCAAGGTGAATTCGGAGTGGATAGCATTCCTGGGCAAGCTTGGGAATTCTAAATCGCATAAAAAAAATCTTTAAAAACATGAACAAATCATTCTGTTTGTCTGTCCAATTGTTTTGCAGCGGATAGTTTAAAGGGGAATGGTAACTGAAGCAAAGTTGGCTGAGCATGTTACATTCAAACGAAGCTTCACGTAGACAAATACAAAATAGGAGCAGGGGTGGGTTATTTGATCCGACATTCTGTTCCATCACTCAGTGTGTGAGAGCAATGGGGATATACAAGCAAGGTATAATGTTTGCTCATACTAACAGGGATCACCTCAGCGTGAAAGGATTGAACAGAATGGACGTTTTAAAATGTATCTGATGTATCACCTTGTGTCACTTTGCAGGTGGCCATGCTGAAGATGTGGCACTGCTGGACCTAATACAAGGGAATGTAGATGTTCAAGAGATCGAACTGTCTCTGGCCGAGCATTTTGGGGACCATGTCCACGAATCTATAAGTTTCAAAGAAATGATGGAAAGGGACAATGATAATGCAGAAATTTAAGTTCTTCAGGTGAAGGAAGGATAACTTCAATATTAGTAGCCAGGGTGTGGCAATAATAGAATTGGAGCAGCTACTTGTCGGCAAGATTTCATATGGAAAATGGGAGTCTCTTAAAAGTCATGCAATGAGCATTTATGGTCAGCATGTTTTCTGAGACTACAGGTCAACAGGATATTAGTCTCGGGAACCCTGGAGTTCAAAGGATTCCAGTTTGACCAAGAAAAATATGGAACAATGTGTTTGGTGCAGAGCTTTGAAAACAAAGGACAGACTCTACAAAAGAGAGAAAAGAGTGTGTGTGTTTTCTGAGAAAAAGAGGAATTAAGAGACCATAGAGAGGGGTGACATATCCCTGGCAGAGAAGAATAAGAAAATCATGTGGCTCTACCACCCGCCACACCCCAGCATTTCATATGTATATAGTATCGAAGAGGGGAGGAGTGCAGCCGATGACAGAGCAAACGTGCAATCTGTGTGTGAAGCCAAAGGAGGTTGATGTGGTGTTAAATGAATATTCCTCATCTGTATTCAGAAAGGCAAGGAAATTGGAGCTTTCGTTTGGGATGGCGAGGTTCTGGAACATGTTCAGATTAGTAAGGAATAGGTGATTAATACTGTGGCAGTCATGAAGGTGGATAAATCCCAGGGCCTGATGCTTTGTATCCAAAAGCTGCTATTCGATACAGGAGAGGAAATTTCTGGGGAGATACACTGAATATTTTTTTGGCCGGAGGTGAAGTGCTAAATGACTGGAGGATAGATAATGTTGTTCCTTGTTAAAGACAGCAGGGAGAGGTGAGATAATAGCTGTCAAATTAGTCTGATGCCAGGAGCAGGGAAAGTGTTGGAACAAATTCTGGGCAAAAGAATGAATAAACATTTCCAAAAGCAGGGATAGATCAAGGATTGTCAACATTAATGTGGAAGAGAGCGATCCTCTGTGATGAATTTTACTGAATTTTTTGGAAAGTGGATTAAAGAAATTCATGACAGCATTGCAGTTGATGTGGATTACATGGTCTCATCACTGAGACCTTTGACATGAACCCACATGGAAAGCTGGTAACAAAGGTAAGATCCAGTATGATCCAAAGTTGGAAAAATTGATTCGATGTTGGCTTTCAAAGTGGAGGCAAAGAGTGACTGTGGATGTTATTTTTATGATTCGAAGCTTGTTGCAAATGACTTAGCACAGGTTTCGGTGTTTGAATCCTTCCTGTTTGTTATGTACATTTACACATTCGATATGCTGTAGAAGGTGTAATTCACCAGTTACAAAATTACTGAAAAGTTGATGGTGTTATTGATCGTGAGGCGGATGGTCTCAGGCTACAGTCTGACTGTCATCACCTGGCAAATGTGGCAGAACATTGGAAGATATAATTTAATCCTGATAAGTGAGTCATTATTCATTTTGAATGGCTCAGTAAGGGAAGGATATAAAAAACAAATGTTCAGGCCGTGTGGAGAAAAGAGGAACAACGGTATTTTGTTGTACAGGTTCTCAGATCCCTGAAAGTGTCAGCACATGTAGCCGGGTTTGAAAAGAAGACATACAGAATGTTTTCCTTCATTAGATGGGGTGTAGAATAGGTATCACTTTATAAAACAGTGTTTAGGCCGAGGATGGTACACTGCCAGTCACCGCACTATCTGGGGGGCGTGACTGCATGTAAACACTATTTTAAAATACCACTTGGCATCACTCTGCATCACAAACCAGATGTCGAGCCAACTGAGTTAACTGTTTCCCGCATCAGCTGACTTTATTTGGGACCTCCACCAATTAAAGCTTAGGCGTGGTTAACCTCCTGTTGAACCCACCACTTTCCGTCTCTCTCTCTTTCATAGGATAGTCCCTGATGGCCCTCTTGGGCTTTATCTGTTGCCTTCAACTCCCATAGAGTTCATGTAGATGCTTTAATGATGGGAAAGCTTGGCATCTCTTCACGAATGTGTTCAATGACAGTGCTGTATGTTTGAGAAATCCACTGGCTCATCACCCACTGAGTTAAGAAAGCAATCCTCGCCACTGACCGTAACTTCCTACCCCATGCCCCAAGAGACTGACGCTTTCTTTTGGATACCCTTAAGGAGATGGAACATCAGATCCAGGCTGTATGCCCAGCCCTGGCATAACTAGACACGTTTCAATAAGATCATCTCTCATTCTCCCGAAAAAAACACTTCAGCTACGTTCTCTGCAATGTCCTGGACAGCATCTGTGAAAAAAAAAATCCCTTGCTCTTGTACTGAAGCCCTTGTTGAATGAAGACAAATTTACCACACACCTTTCTAGTCAAACATGCCTTCTTGCATTCAGTTGCTGCTCTACAGGGTCACCCACATCACGTTGTTCCTCTCCACTTCATAACTCTGAAATATTTATATAACACGATGATATGGTGTCCTCTTTCCTCACCCCTCAATGTCGCTAATTCCGTACTAATCCAAATTAGACTGCATCTTTCATGTATTTGCTCACTGACTCAGCTTATTTGGATGGTGGTGAAACCGCTTTGAGTGGCCCTCATCAGTAAACGTGACTTGATTCCCTCATCCAAATCATTGACCTGTATTGTGAACAGTTAAGGTCCAAAAGCTGATATCTCATTTCACCACTTATCATAGTTTTCCATTGAAAGTATGTTATTTTCCTGTTCTCGAACCTCATCTTTGTCTTGGCCAGGAAATTACCTGCCTTCGTGAGAACTTTCATTTTGAACACCAACCTGTTATATGAGGATTTATCAACAGCATTCTAAAATACGAAAACATCACCAAGCCTATTTTACAAAACAGTGCACAACTCAAAAACTGTAGCGTTCTCAAGCATGGCTTCCATCCCATAAATCCATTCTGCCTTTGCTTCCCGTTAGTACTTTCCAACTTGGGTATTATCACATGATACACAGTGGGCAAAGTGCTCCCGTAACACTGCACTTAGTGCCACAGTCTACACGCCCCTGACTGCCCTTTCCACAATTTTAAAACAGTTGGGTCGCATTTCTTTCACAGTCATACACGAGGATTTTCTCAGAATCGGCCAACCTTCTGAAATATGGCAGAACAAGCATCCACCGAATGTATTGCCCCCTCCTGTAGTGCCCAAAAATGTAGATTATCAGGCCCTCAGGCTTTATTCACATTTATAATTGAATGAAGTAACACCCTAGGCGCCATGACATCAAACACTGCAGGTTTAAACCACACCAGGCGTACCAGCAGATAACAGGGAGTGAGTGAGATGTGGCAATCACAATCTAAAGTAATGATACAATCTTATTTTTGGGATCTGTTCAAGTTCATTTGGAAAGTTAGTTGAAGAGCTAATATTTTCAGAACTAATGAAAGGTGAAGTTAAAGCAAAACTAGGCAAACAATGGAGTAAGTAAACATTCTAGCAACATCGGGGTAGAGATTAAAACGTTGATGTTTTGAAACCAATACGGCACTGTTCGGGATCATGGTAGCTTTTGTGCTGTGGACAGGATGGGCAGGAGCAGATGGTGAGTATTCCAAGGAGCAAGGGAAAAGGGAGCACTGGTTATGATACATGGAGTGTGAAGATGCAGAATGAGTGTTAATGATTGGTGCGATGAGATCAACATGAGTCTGCACTGCTGTGACCAAAGCCGACAGCATACCAACACTGAGGGGAGGAAAAGGATGAATTGTAATCCAAAGGAAGGACTGAGATACTGCTTTGAAGTTGTTGTCCTCCATTTTGTGTCCTGAAGAGTGTAAAGAGCAGAAGCAGAAATTGAGATGTTTCTCCAGCTGCCCGAGGAAATGATGATTTGCACAATCTTTACAAAGACGCTGAAACCTCTTGCGATCGTGTGATTCTCTGATATGGATTCCGCTGTAGGCACTCGCTTCCAAGCCACAGTCTTAAACGTCATTGATCTCTCAAGATAATCTAGTGCTTGGAACCCGCTTTCAATGTGCCCATTCATGGTCACAGCACTTCTCATTGGTGGAGAATACGAGAGCTCATTTCACAGTGAGCAAACATCAAAACCTCGTGGTTGTTGGAGAGAAACACTGGCCTCTGCATAACCCGTGGTCAAGGAGCTGAGTCTTACAGAAATCGAGGTGCCATTTGATTCGTTAACTGCTCCTCAGTATCTGTGAAACAGCACTCAACTCATGTACAGATTTAACCTGCTACCAGCAAGTCAGAAGATGTTTGTAACACTCCTGAACGTGCTTCTACTGCAGCTATTGAACTGTGAGTTATGGTCTATTGAATATATTCCCTTTAATACTTATAGGCCAACCATTGCTGAGATATATAAGTCATAACAATATAAATATCAGTCTGTGCGAGAGAAAATATTGACACAAAATGCAATTTTTTCAGAGCACACGGTGACAATCATTGTTCTGCTAAGGGACACAGTCAGCTTCGTAACATGAAATAAACACTGACCCTGAAAAGTGAACTCTGCTTTCTGCCCACAGATACTGCCAGAACTGTTGCCTTTTTCCAGGAATTTCTGTTTTTGATTCTGATTTCCAGCGTCGGCTGCTCATTTTGTTTCTGTTAGCCGTTTTGGTAATTTTCCGAATCTGGTCTAAAGGCTGTCACTGTTCCGGGCAATATCGACAATATCAGATAAGCGTCTTTTCCAAAAGACTTCTTTCCTTTATTTCCAAAATGTGCTTTTTATCTATAGATGATCTGTACAGGCATACATCATCACGAAAGCAGTTTGGCTCTGTTCTGTCGCGTGTGAAGGAATAAGAAGTGAGTTGAACTGCAACAAGCAAACAAACCAACGACATTTCTTCCATTTATAAGATTTTAATTACATTTATTTGAGGCAAACAGGCAGGTCCAAGAGCTGAACGGGCCCCAATTTAACTTTGGCAGAAAGGCTTCAGACAGCAGTGTCCCAATTGGCTGCAGCTGGCCCAAGCTTTGGCGCATCCCTCAGCATGTCGGCTTGGGCGTTGGAATGTTCCAGGCTGTAATACTGGGTCGGGCCAACTGCCTCGTCTGGAAGACCAACAGCTTTCGGGGAGACCAAAGAGCG
This sequence comes from Stegostoma tigrinum, assembly GCF_030684315.1. Taxonomy (NCBI): domain Eukaryota; kingdom Metazoa; phylum Chordata; class Chondrichthyes; order Orectolobiformes; family Stegostomatidae; genus Stegostoma; species Stegostoma tigrinum. The sequence goes on along the minus strand of NC_081396.1, from coordinate 16,164,305 downwards.
TCTTTCACCGACTTGATGGTCCTCAGGTGCAGTTGATGTTTGTCACAATGTGGGGTCTGGGGAACAGATTGCAGGGAACAGAGCCTTGTGTCACGCAGCTACTTTGGATGGGCGCTGAAAAATTCCACTGCATCTTTCTCCAGGCATCATTTACAAAGACACATTCCTGAGGATATGTGTGATCCTCTCTACCACGGACACACACACCCTGCTCCCAATGCCAAGCAGCTGCTTCTAGCGTAGCGTGTATTAGCGCACTGAGTCCAGGCGTCCATTAAGTTAGTGACTTTTTCAGCACCAGCAAACGATTCCTTTGCGCTCTTGGAAACTTCTAGTGATGAGGAATCCTGTGAAATAACTTGGAGTGTCTGCCCAGGGATGAACCCGACGGGATCCATCCTGTCATTTTCCCGCAGAGTATTGTGCACACGAACAGATGTGTATAAACTACCTTATTATGGCGCTGTTCAGTCAGCGGTGGGTTTTTGCTCACATTGCTGGAAATGGGTTTGAAGAATTGGCTTTCTGTGTCGGGGGAAGGCTGCTGTGAACTCAGGCACGACTGACAATATTGTCATTTTCAGGCAATATTCACGCTATGAAAATTTAAATTGATTTTAAAATTGTTCCCCATTCTGTAGTGAGGGTTGTGCCAGACTGAGAGATCCTTTGAACAGAAATTTTCAGGCAGTTTGCCCGCCTTGTTTTGATTTGATTTTCATTTCGCCCATTGTGTTATCGCTTAAGGAAAGCAAACAATAAAGAAAATTTCAATCTTGTTCAGAAGTTTGAAAGAGCTGGACGCGTTTTCTGTTACATTCGAGTGCAGAAGATTCTGAGCGAACAGTGGACTCAGTGTCTGTAAAACACGAGTAAATGCGATGTTTGCCGTCGATTGAGGTCACACAATCACAAACATTTCTCTCAGGTTGTGTTTCTCTCCAGGGCTGCTTGACTGTGTTGTCATGTAAGTAACAGGAGTGTGATTTTAAGTCACTTGTCAGCATTCACAATTCGTCTAAACATTTTGATGCAGAACTGTTATGTTTCTGTAGATATTAGTTAATAATACAACTGTTCCGAAAACTGAAACAGCCTGCCTGAAATTTTCACCCAATTTATTCTTAATGATGAATGCTTTACGTTGCAATTAATGTGAGGAGATTAATTCTGCGACTGCATTTCTGTTTATTCAGAAATATGGGGACGTCTGGTTTAGTCTGGTGGTGGTATGAATTGAGGAAAAATTCCGTTTCTTTGAGGCTAGGAACATCCACATTACGTGAGGGCGAGAATTACAGAAGCTTTTTTTTTCATGAATTCCTTGGAGGCAATTTAATTCGTCACCTTTTGAGTTCACTTGGAATTTGAATTTTATTTGAAACCTTTTGGGTTCAATTCGCTTGGATCAGATTTTTCATTATGTTTATAAGGTTTTCTTTTAAAGAGTTGGAGAAGTGTGTGATATATAATCTCGGAAGTTACACAAACCATTTTAATGTTCACCTTGTACCACAGTTACGAACAATGGATCTCTTGCGACACTATTGCTCTGTTATAAATGTCCATGTTCAGGAAGAAACAATTGGGAGAAGCACTTCAAAGGAGAAATGTTCATCTCAGTTTTTCTTTTTTCTTGTGATAGCAACTCTTTATCTTAGAATTTATTCTACTAAGTGGGTATAATTCAAAATCCATTCGGTGTGTTTCACTTTAATTAGTGACGATAATCATGAAATACAAGACGTGAATAAATGTGATAATTCCTAACTTTTTACTTAATTTATATTCCATGTTAATTCATGTTTAAAAGTGACAGTTTTTCTGTATTTCTGTCAATGTCAGTAATTTGTTATTTCATATTCCAGTCATGATTTATATTTAATTCAGTTATGTAGATTTCAATCAAAGTGTGATTACATTCTTCAATCTAATAAGCGTACCATTGAAAATAAAAGTCCTGTATCCCATGTGTAGCTGAAGCAGACTGGAATTGAACTTGCCATGTTTCTTGTTGCACACATTCAGCTTGATTTAGGTCTCAATCTATGTAAGAATAGAGTATTTCAGAGTGAAATCTGTCGAACCCAGTGATTATACATTGAAAATGATGTCTTCTGCTACGTTGCAAACCAATTATCATGTGGGATAGAAAAGTTTGAAAAGAGTTTAAATGTGCATGCATTTTGCAAAGCAATCATACTCATTCTCTCAATACATCCAGCTTAGAATCAGAAGCAAAATTTTTGAATAGTCTTCATTTGTAACAGTGCTCCATCAGTTACTGTGTTCAGAATGATGCCACTTATTTGACGTTGATTCTTTTTTGAGAAAACTGCCCAGTTTGAGACGAATGTCAAAGGTCTGATATATCACATTGAGATCAACATCCTATCCACTGTTCTGGAGACTTGATGGAAAAAGAAATCTGGTTCATTAATATTCGTCAAGGAATGAAATCTGATTCCCCTACCAGGCTGGCGTGTACATGACTCCAGACCCACGCGATGTGTTTGACTCTGAACTTCCCTCTGGGCAATTAGTGATGGGCAATAAATGCTGCCTGGCCAACGATGCCCTCATCCTGTAAATAAATAAAGGGGAATAAAGCGAATGTGTACAGCAGAGACTGAATGAATCCCAGGCCAGCACTGAGTGTCCATCTAACTCATGGTCCGTCTTGGCTTAATGAGTGAGAATAGAAGAAAACTTATTCTGAGACTGAAAGCAACAAATTATCGGTTTATACACTATTTAAAAGTTGCATGGGAAAGAATTTGCAGGAAATTAAAAAGAAATCATTAAATTTTGTCATGCAATCAGAGACATTTCAACTGAAATTAAACTGAATATGTGTTTTGATTCCTACAGCATTTGGGCAGCGGTGCAAAATGTTATCATTTACAGGGCAAACTCAGAATGCACTTGAAACTTTAAAAAAAATCTAAAACGGGTTTGTTACTAACCCGTCTCCAGTGCAGTTGGACTTGGGTAACTAATAATCCAAAAGTGACATAATGAGGGCAATGAGGAAAGGAAATGGAAAGAATTGAGCAGTTTGTTGAAAGTGATAGCAAAAGCCCCTTCGAATGAAAGATATCCTTTCTTTGTTTTGACAAACAGAATTATTTTTTGACAGTGATATGGTAAGCTATCTGTTTTGAACCACAGTAAAGCCACATGTCATGGAAATAGGGAAATTGAGAATTCCTGTTGGATATGTTCATGATGAAGCTTGCTGCGGCCATGTAGCACGGGGAGCAGCTGAAACCAAATTTTTTATTTTGCCAAATGCAAAACTCAAAAGGGAATGAGCTCTCAGGATGTATTCGCTGACTTGTTCTGTGAATCGGTGCTTATTTCATTATTTTTGATCGAACAAAACTCTTCAGGTCCTGAGATAACACGGTGTAGAGCTGGATGAGCACAGGAGGCCAAGCGGCATCAGAGGAGCAGGAAAGCTGATGTTTCCCAAAACCGTCAACTTCCCTGTTCCTCTGATGCTGCTTGGCCTCCTGCGTTCATCCAACTCTACAGTGCGTTACCTCAGATTCTCCAACATCTGCAGTTCCTCCTCCCCCTAAAACTCCTGCATTGTTTTAATGGGGCGCCGTGCTTTGTCTCCCCCGGGAAATATTTATGCTGCGTACAGGGATCGTAATGATATTGAGTAAGTCGGCAGTGCAGCACTGAGCAGAACAATCAGTAATTTTCTGAAACCTTCACAGTGCCAACACATGGGTTGTAATGTCCCTCACTAAGGTCCCAGTACATTGCTTTGGCAGTGTGACTGTTGAATTGAAGCCGATTTTATTCAATTTCGGAAAGACGACATGTCCACATTTATTTGTGCGGAAGTTATATTTCCTGATGTGTATGCATTGCATAAAATGATGATTTCACATTTCGAGACGCCGTTTATTTTGCAAAGTAATGGCAATTTTTATCCCCGGTTCGTTTGAGCATTTTGAATTTATTTCTAAGCGTTGTATTAATTCCCGACCCTTTATTCATATCCTTGTCTTTCAGGCAGACTTGTCGACACTCAGGCCGAGAGCACAGGTAATTTAATGTCATTATCACATGGAGTAGAATCCCCATGGTCTGGTGTGTCTGTTCGAACACCATGTTGTGGTGTTAATATGCATGCATTAATGTTCATGTGTTAACCAGCTGTGGGGACATAACTGAAGGGGGATGCAATACTCCTGAAGGTCGCTATTTCCAGAATTCCTGGGGAAGAGAGTGTGAGCAGTTTTTCCACTCAAACTGCAGTTCTCAGATCGAGAGACAATGAGTGAGGAGGGTTTAAAACATCAGCGGAACACACAGTGCTGCTGTCTGGAACTCATTTTCAATCATTTCACTCACTGTTGAACATTGACATCTCGGTCGCGTGTCATACATCCCATTAGGTTGCTGGCTGCGCTGGGCGGATATACCGTCTCACTGCATTATGATCCCAGGGCGGGTCCTTCGTGTTTTCTCGCCAGTCAGTGCTGAACGCGATGGAAAGCAGACCACTCCCGACACGCTCCTCTCAACTTTCCTGAATTTCAAACATGTTCTGAACACTTGACTGAACGGGGTGAAGCTCCCACAAAGCTCAAAAACCTCAACATCAATCAGGGCAATGAAGCCCACTCGCCTGGCACCGCACAGACTCCTTCCACCGCCGACGCCCAGCAGCAGCGGTATGTGCTATCCACAAGGCGCGCTGCAGAAATTCGCAAAAGTTCCTGAGCCGGCAGCTACCAAATGCCAGGCCGCTTCCATCGAGCAGGAAAGAGCAGCAGATACATGGGATAACCACCAGCTGCCATTTCCCCTTCTAAAACATTCCCTATCCAACCCTGGAAATATTTTGTTTGGCAGAATCCTGGAATTCCGTCCCACATGACATTCTGTATCTACCTTGAGTGCATGGACTGCAGTGTTTTACGAAGCCAGATCACTACCAGCTTCTCAAAGGGGGCAGTGAGAGATGCATAATGCATGTTGTCTCAGGCAGAGACACCCATGTCCCATAAATCAATAATGAATATCATTCTTCTCACGTTGGCTCGTTTATAGGAATTGTTCCTGTGAACACATTTCTCTATCTCTCTCAGTGAGTGAGCACTACTTAATAAAATTGACCCTTCTCCTTTCACCATATACAGTCCGTTTTCTGAGTTATATTATTGCAGAGTGCATTTGTACCATTCCCTCACAGTCATTGCAGGTTCATGGCGAACGTGGGCTGTGATGACACATTGCATGTATCTGCCTTGTGAACCTTAATTGCTATTCCTGTGTTTTACAGAGACGGTGAGACTGAGACTTGGGAACGGGGGCAGTCCTTGCGCTGGCCGAGTGGAGGTTCATTACAAGTGGCTGTGGGGGACTGTGTTTGATTCTGACTGGGACCTGCCAGACGCTAATGTTTTGTGTCGGGAGCTGGACTGTGGGACTGCAGTCTCTGCCCTGCTTCGTTCTCACTTTGGACCAGGATCCGGACCCATTGTGACGGGGTATGTTATGTGCAATGGGACCGAGCGTGCTCTGCGGGACTGTAAATCAGCAACTTGGGATCACTACAACAATCCACACGCCAATGATGCAGGTGTCATCTGTTCAGGTGAGAACTGGCTGCTGTTTCTATGTCGCTGTGTCACAGCGCGACACTATCCAAAACCGCAAAGAGATATGATAGCCGAACGATAAATGCCCAATCGTTATGAACATCACAATAACTGATTCGCTGGTTTATACGGTATCATTATAGAATGTGTTGTGTAATTTAAGGTTACGGCAGAGTGAATACCTGTTACTCTTCAAAGCCTGGTGAAGGGGAAGGACAGGTGCCCCTTGTTATTTCACTTGGAGTTACATTGAGAGAGCTGTACAGCCGGAAATATCACACATACAACCGAATGAATAATAACATTCTACTTCGTGTTGGCTGGAAGAATCACTTTGTATAATTTACCTTCAGGCTGAAAGTCGCTTTCTCTCGGACCAGCTGAGTGTTAGGAATTAGGGGTGAACATAAATGTCGTTGACAGGGCATCAACCACGAAGAAACTGATGGGACACTCCACAGTCGAATTTTGACAAATCTACCAGTAATCAGATATATGCCCATCAGTCAATAATGTGAGTTGTAATCATTTTAATTCCTTATGATTTCAGAGCACAGAGCTCCGAGGTTGGTATCTGGAAATTCCCCATGCTCTGGCAGGCTGGAGGTCCAGTTCGGTGACACCTGGAAAACAGTGTGTGGCCTTGACTGGGATTTGCAAAACGCCAACGTGGCCTGTGCACAGCTTCACTGTGGAGTGGCCGTGTCTGTTTCAAGCTCTGCTCATTCGGGAGGCAGTTCTCTGCTCATTGCTAGTGAGGTCTTCAAATGTGCGGGCAATGAGACTCATCTGGGGAAGTGTTCTCGGTCTTCAGAGACTCACCAGGATTGCAGTGGACACAACAATGTCACCCTGATATGTTCTGGTGAGTGCAGATTTAATTTTTAAAAATTGCTTTAATATTTGGAAAAGTGATTCAGCTGCCATTCCTGGTATTGATCTAAGTGTGCGAGCTACAGAGTAAGCCTTTTCGTTTCCAATCTAATCATGCACTGAATGCTATTCTCTGCACTAACACGCAATTATTGGGAATTAAGATGTTTCAGTACGTTTACAGCTGTATTGGAGAAAAGCTTTCTTCGATTTTGTAAAAGGTCGAGACTGTCTAACAGTCGATCATATGACCACAGTCAGCCCAAGTTGACACAAATAGATTGAAGTGAATACAGCAGAATTAAATGAATGTCAAGCCAGTCGTGTTTTTTTAGCCTTCCCTGCCCTGATAATATTTGTGGACAATGTTTCCACACGGTTTGAAACAATTGAACATTACCCTTTCCAACAATTTCTGCAGCAAGAATTTCCAGCTCATAATGCCTCATCGCCTGCCTTGCATCAGCATGGTAATGTGTTCTACAATGGCCTTGCGAATTTAACATCGTGCCTGAAGCGACCCTTTTCGTTCCCTGACCTTTCACGTTGATTTGAATTTACTATGCCTTAATATCTCAGTGTATTTTACAACAGTGTGCATATTGACAGTTGTCTGATTCTGAAATTCTGTTCTGATTCTAATGCCCACCACACCTCTTGCCCTAAAACTGAACATTTGTGTGTAATACTCCTCCAACGACCAGCAAACGGGAGCAATCTTTTCCTCATCTGCCTTGCTCGATGGAGTCAAATTTCCGTACACCTCCATTTCCTCCAGTTCCATTGCTTCAACAATTGCTGATCCAGTACAAACTTATAGAAGCTCGTTTGTATATCGGTTCCAGTATCGTTCATCTGCAACTTGCCAAGGGCGATGCTTTCTATTTGTGAATTATGCATTGTACTTGGTTCCTTGAATTCTTACAACGGGGAAACAGGCCATTCAGCCCAACAATTCACCACCAGCTTTGCGACCAGCGTCCCACCACATTCCTGCAATTCCCATGGCTGATCCAGATGATTTATATGTCCCTGGACATTATAGGCAATCTAGCCTGGCCACTGCACTGGACATCAGATCAATCAGTAATTTTGTGAAACATTCAGCTGCCAACGTATGGATTCTAAAGTCCCTCACCAATGTCTCAGTACTTTGGTTTGGCAGTGTGCCTGTCTGTGTGAAAACAATTTGGTTCAATTTAGGAAAAAGAAATGACCATTATTATTTGCAGCAGGTTTTTTATTGATTTATATCTAATGCTTAAAACGATGATTTCACATTTCCAGATATCATTTCTGTCGCTAAGTAATGACAACATTTCTCACCAGTTTATTTGTATTTGTTGAATTTATTTCGAAGTTTTGCATGGATTCTTGACCCCTTATTGTATCTCTGTATTTCAGGCAGACGTGTCGACACTGAGGCCGCGAGCTCTGGTAATTTTATGACATTACTACATGGAGTAGAACCCCTATATTATGGTGTGTCTGTTCGAATGCCATGTTGTGGTGTTCATGTGCATGTATTAATATTCATGTGTTAGCCAGCTGTCTGCACATAAGCGAAGCGGCGGGGGGAGCGGCTTGCAATGCCCCTGAAGATCTCTATTTCCACGATTGCTGGAGAAGGCAGTGTGAGCACTAATCCCTAGTGAGATGGTCAATGAGGCTTCCTGAAAAGTGACAGGGATGTATCAGTTCTGACTCAAACTGTCGTCTGAAGACTGTGAGGGAACGAATGAGGGCTTCTGGAGAGGAGGGTGTGAGTGATCAGCTCCCACTCACGCTGCTGTATTCGGAAACAGAGAGAATGACGGGGAAGAGTGTGAAAGATCAGTTAAACACACACTGCTGCTGTCGGAAACTCATTGAAATCGTCTCACCGACGAGTGAGCAGTGACATTGTGGTCACATGATCATGCATCCCACAATATTGCTGGCTGTGTGGGACGGATGTGCCGTTTCATTTTTTTACGCTTCCAGGGCAGGCTGTCCGTGTTTTGTCTCTGCTCACTGCTGAGCATGACGGAAAGCAGAACATCCCTGGCCCGTCTCTTTCCTGGTCTTTCCTGAAGTTGAAATATTTTCTGAACGCTGACCCGGATGGGCGCACCTCCAGCAACATTCAGGAACCTCGACACCATTCAGGAAAACGCAGCCGATCAGAGAGACCCATATGCAGCCCTTCCACCACCGAGCCTCAGTACCAGCAGTGTGTGTTTTCTGCAAGATACGCTGCAGAAACTGACAGAAAGCTCCTGTGCTGTCACCGACCAAACACCAGAGCCCTGCCATCTCGAAGGACAAGGGTAGCCGGTCCACGGGATAACCACCAGCGAGAAGCCCCTCTTCTAAACGTGCTCACCACCACCTTCTCAAGGGGGTAGCTAGGGGCGGGAGATGAATTCTGGCCCAGGCAGCGACGCCCACGTCTCGTGAATTAATCATAAACATTGTCCAAATTTGAGTAAATATTTCCTTCAAAACATTTCTCTTATCCGAGCTGTCTGTGAGTGAGCTTCACTTTATAGTGAAACAGTCTGTTTCCTGAGTGAGATTGTGACCGAGTGCATTTGATTGCATGGAGAACGGGGGATGGGGGATGTGATGGGAGTTTCCATGTTTACACATTGTGAACTCAGCTGCTACTCCTGTCTGTTACAGAGGCTGTGAGACTGAGACTTGAGAACGGGGGCAGTCCTTGCGCTGGCCGAGTGGAGATACACTATGATGGACTGTGGGGGACTGTGGATGCTGATTATTGGGACCTGGCAGCTGCTTCTGTGGTTTGTCGGGAGCTGGACTGTGGGACAGCGGTCTCTGCACCGTTCGGTTCTCACTTTGGACCGGGATCCGGACCCATTGTGACAGGGAAAGTTTGGTGCAGCGGGACTGAGCGAACTCTGCGGGACTGTCCATCATTGGAATGGGGTCACTACGACTTTTCACACGCCAACGATGCTGGCGTCATCTGTTCAGGTAAAAATCTGCTGCTGTTTCTCTGTAGTTTTATCAATCTATGTCTGAATCCAGGAAGGGATGGGATAATAAAATGACAACTGTCCAATAATTATGGCCACTGCCATCATAAACTCACTTGTTCAATCCGTATCACTATATAATACGTTGGATACTTGGAGGTAATGGCAGAGGTGACTATCTGTTTCTCTTTACACTCCAGTGAAGACGCTGAAGTGGTGAGCACTGAGATTTCACTTGAAGCTACACTGATGCACCGGCAGTGCTGGAACTATCAAATATAAAAGCCAATGACTAATAAGATTCTACACTGTGTGGTGTAGCGGAGTCAATTTGTGTCATTTATCTGAGGCTGAAATTCTCTGTCTTTCAATAAGCCGAGAATCAGAAACCCGGGGCTGAACAGAAATGAGGTCGACAGTGAGCCCCCAACCCGACACAGCCTAATGGACCATTTCACAGGCGAATGTGATAGGTCTATCATTAACTCTGTACAAAACTCTGGTGCGGCCGCACTTGGAGTATTGCCTACAGTTCTGGCCACCGCATTATATGAAGGATGTGGAAGCTTTGGAAAGGGTGCAGAGGAGACTTACTAGGATGTTGCCTGATATGGAGGGAAGGTCTTATGAGGAAAGGCTGAGGGACTTGAGGCTGTTTTCGTTAGAGAGAACAAGGTTGAGAGGTGACTCAATTGAGACATATGAAATAATCAGAGGGTTAGATAGGGTGGATAGGGAGAGCCTTTTTCCTAGGATGGTGACGGTGAGCACGAGGGGGCCTGGCTTTAAATTGAGGGGTGAAAGATAGAGGACAGATGTCTGAGGTAGTTTCTTTACTCAGAGAGTAGTAAGGGAATGGAATGCTTTGCCTGTAATGGCAGTAGATTCGCCAACTTTAGGTACATTATTGTTATCATTGGATAAGCATATGGACGTACATGGAATAGTGTGGGTTAGATGGACTTCAGATCGGTATGACAGGTTTGCACAACATCGAGGACCGAATGGCCTGTACTGAGCTGTAAAGTGCTATATTAATCAGATGAATGTTCATCCCTCAAAAATATGAGTTACCATTGTTGCAAGATCTTTTGATTTGGTGGTTTTTTTTTGTTGCAGAGCACAGAGCTCCAATGTTGGTGCCTGGAAATTCCCAATGCTACGGCAGGCTGGAAGTGCAGTTTGGGAACACCTCGAACACAGTGTGTGGTCTTGACTGGGATTTGAAAAACGCCAACGTGGTCTGCGCACAGCTTCATTGTGGAGTGGCCGTGTCTGTGACAAGCTCTGCTCATTCTGGAGGCACTTCTGTGCTGATGACTAATGAGGCCTTTGAATGTGTGGGCAATGAGAATCAACTGTGGAAGTGCCCTCGGGCTTCATCCATTCAGCAGGATTGTAGCGGACACAACAATGTCACCCTGATGTGTTCTGGTGAGTACAAACCTAACGAAGAGGAAAAATATTTCGCTTTAATGTTCCCAAACGTGATGCTGCGTTGATGGTGTCAAATCTAAACTGATCCTTACAGCGAGGCGGACCAGTTGCAATGTGGTAAAATGCCGGAAATTGAAATGCCTCGAAATGTTGTGGATCTGACATGGAATCCAAAGACGATCCTTTTGCTTCGTTTACCTGACATACTAGTTTGAATTTATCTTGCCTTAATGTCACCGCGCATTTTTCAACAGCCTCTACATTATCAGTGATAACAAAGTGTGGAGCTGGATGAACACAGCAGGCCAAGCAGCATCTTAAGATCATAAAAACTGACTTTTCTTTAGCCTCACAATCTGAAGTTGCTGTGAATGTCCGACCATTCTTAACTCGCCCATTGCCTGACGAGTAGACACCATCAGGTTCACTCACTCACAGGTCACCTCTGTCGAGAGGCACCACAGCCTAATGATCCTCACGGGGAGCATCCGTCTTAAACTGTCACAAGACTCTTGGCCATCATCATCTTCCCTTTGAACAGAGACAAGCAGCTTCTACTTTTCTCACAATGTTAATGGATTTTGAAACTCGCGTTCACAAGAATTTAGTTTCGTGCAGAATGTGATTTGTATTTTGCTCACTCAGAAACTTTATGCAATTTCGGTGGATGATTGAGCTCAGCTTTGTGGGTAAGTAGTGGAGGAACATGCGTGGTAGGGCAACAGGGAACACTCCCTCTAAACCAAGACTTTCTTCAATGTTCCCTTATATTTGAAGGAGTAAATACACGCTCAGGCATTTGAGCGCATAACCTGGAAAAAGAAGTGTATTTCTCCAGCTGATGTAATTTTGCCGGTAGAATAACCAACAACGTTTGAAGTCAAATGGAGGGCAAGAGCATGCCAGTATTTTGTGAAACTCAGTATTAAAATCAGTAATTGTTGCAGACAGGCGAACCCCAGAGGGAAGAGGGGAATTCATTTTAATCTGCAGCTCAAGTGATATATTGCAGTGATTCATGTCGTGATATCGATTTTGTTTTCAGTTCTGAGGAAGGGTCACCGAACACGAAACGTTAACTCTGTTTTCTCCTCCACAGATGCTGCCAGACCTGCTGAGCTTTTCCAGCAACTTTGTTTTCGCTCCTGAATTACAGCAACGGCAGTTCTTTTGGCTTTGATCGATTTTTCTTCCTTGTGAACTGAAGGGGTTTGCATACAAATTTGTCACCGATTGATAGGAACAGATATTGCTGGGGAAACTCGGGAGGTCTTGCAGCAGCTGTGGGAGAAATCAGAGTCAACGTTTTAGTCCAGTGCCCGTTGCTCAGAACTGTGCTCCAAAATGGCTGATTGGCGTGAAATCGTTGTTCTGGCCCTTGAGCGGTGCAGAAGGACGATGTGAAAAAACTTGTTCTCGCATCTCCCTGTGCAGGTGAAGTTGGCCTGGAAAGAAGTAGGTTATTGGGAATCCTTTCCTACTTGAGCCGGATATCACTGAGAAATGATGCCCTTGGAAACCTGCAGCATTTAATTTTGATGGTGATTCGCATTTGACAGAGTGATCACTAAATCAATCAGAAACAGTTTCTCAAAAAGCCTTTGATAATCTAATACCCTGTACTGGAAGATGCAAACCAGCGGCAGTTGATCAGTTGGGTTGTGAGCGGGAATATGAGAAATGAATGCACTTAGATCCTAGTTCAAATATGGTGAGGGAATACTTATTGGAGAGAAGAGCTTGGACACGTTGGCAGCATGTCGGGAGTTTCTCATCACCAGAACAGCCATGTCAAAAACAGTGAAGTTAGGAGCATTGAGTAAATCCTCACAGACACTGCCTGTGGCTTTGTGGGGTCAATTATGCACGATGGACTGCGAATAAGCAGGAAGCATTTCAATTCCCTCCCTCCGACTTTGGCCGGGCAGCTTCCCTAAAAAACGGTTATGGGTTGTAGACAGGACGCTTCATTGCGTCATTTTCCCAGATTAGGAGCTCGTGTTTTTCCAGACTTCTTCCAAATGTTCGAAGAGAGATATGATGGTATGGATAAAACTTTCCGAAAAATTATCCGGTTATCTGTGTTTCATGATTTTTTTTTACAAGTGTTGTACTATTCATTGATTGTTAATTCTTACATGTCACCATTCAGTTTAACCTTCGTTCTAAATGCATTTTGCGTTGCAGATGAAAATTGGTGGCCAAGACTTGTGAATGGGGGAAGCCGCTGTGATGGCCAAGTTGAAATTTACCACAATGGAAGCTGGGGCAGACCACAGAACACCCTGTGGGATCTGAATGGGGCTCACGTTGTTTGCAGACAGCTGGGTTGCGGTTATGCTTTCGAAACATATAACTCTTCCAAGTCCGGGGAGAGCGATGGAATTCTGAGAGTGTATGGTATCCAGTGTCTTGGACAAGAATCGCAGCTCCGAGACTGCAGGATCTCCAGTCCGTTGAACTCAACTGCCACTGACAGCAGTTATGTAGGCGTCTTCTGCTCAGGTGAGAAAAAGCTTCACATTTGAACCTTCTGAGAAATATCAAACCAAATGTCTGATTGCCGAGTATGTATATCACTCGTCTTCAGTGTCACTCAGAACGGTCACTTAACTCCAGTGCAACAGCAGGCGTGGGCCTGATGGATGAGGCTGAGGAACTGATTTTTGTTTTTGCAAGATACAAGCTACAAGCATTTGAAAATGCAGAAGTAAAACTGACACATGTCCATCAGACAGTGGTTAGCATGGGGAGAGTTTAAAGTTGTGATAAGAGTGATGTGTTTCAACGACCTTTATTCAGTCCATAGAGATTTTGGTGTTTCTGAAGGATTGCCTAATATTGTCCGTGGAGGCTAAAAGATCATAATTAAGGTCGAAGATGACGTGCAAGAAGACAGAGTTTGTGCAAAACAGTGGTCTTGAGATTAATCGCATGGGAAACAGTGATACTAATGTTCTATGAGGGCTGGGGTGTCAGTAGTGGGTGGTGTGATGAGGGGCAAGTGAGAAGAGCCTGATGAAATTACAGTAGGACACTAAAGTTTAATTGTCACACCACATTTGCCGTGTAACCAATTTAGACGATCAGCTTCAGTGATGCTTGAAAATGTGACTGAAACTAGCTCATGGAGAAATATTTGTTTTGAGTTGAAATTTCCATCGAGTGTTGGATGGGCGATTGGACAGGAAACCACTGGGATACAGATGTTTGGAAACGGATGCACGATGGGTGATCAGTGAGCTACTAGATGAAACGTAAATTGTTGTGTTGATAAATAGTGAGAAGAATAGCCTTAGATTGCATAAATATGCCGACAGATGCTTGGAAAGGCATCAGTGGTGAATGACGTTCAACACATACAAGTGTAAGGTGGCTTATTGAAGCATGACAAACCAAGGGAAGGTCCGGTATGAACAGTCATCGGACGCTGAAGCACAGCCATTCTCAGAGGAAACTTGATGTGTACATGCACCAATCTGCTGGAACACAGGGACATTCAGATTAAGTGGTTAGGAAGGAAGATCGAATACTTGCCTTCAGCATCCGAGGCATGAAGTATAAGAGTGCGGAGCCCTTGCTGAAAGCGTCTTAAACTTCTTTTCGGCCAAAGGTACAAGAGTGAATGTGGCCATGGAATGTATATTCATGGAGGGACACTGTTTCACTGGAGAGGATTTTGCTCGGCATGGAACATTTTAATGACGGTACCAGTTAACGAATCTATTGTTACATTCGCTCCCAGCTAAACAAATTCTTTGTTCACAGTGACTTAATATGCTGGAGGTGCAGAACTCGTAGATCCTATTGAGCTGCAGCTGCTTGGCCTTTTGCTCATTCATAATTTAACAGGTCCAACACAGGCGCTGGTGAAATGATTTTCCGAACCACAGTATCGATAAATTTCTCTGAGAACTCCTTTTCTCCGAACCTGTCCTTGCCGAATCTTACAGCTGACACTTTGACAATGTTTTTTGGACCGCTGACCTCTGACCAATTTTCGTATGAAGGATGGAGTGCTATCGCTCCTGTTTATGTGTTGCAGCGTTTTGTTCCGCTGTATATCTCAGTTATAAATGTTGAATGAAGCATGGGAATATATTGTAAGAACAGAATATTCTGGGTTGTATAAAGTCACTGTCAATGTCTCAATCGAGTTTTGGGGCAGTGATGCAATCAGACTTGTGCCAGTATCTATGTGCTGTGCATTCTTGCTGAAAGGATTGACTTAATCTCTTGATGTTGTCAGATATTCTGTTTCAAGCTTTTGTTACATGTTACAGGAAAATGTAAGACTCACCTTACCTCAATCAAAAAGTAATTGAACGAAGAAGGATTTCGTTATTGAAAGTATAATAATCGGTTTTATTGTTGAACAGAACACATGCAGTTAAGGCTATCTGATAGTGGAAACTCATGTGTTGGCCGAGTGGAGATTTACTACAAAGGAACGTGGGGATCTGTTTGTGATGACTCTTGGGATGTGATGGACGCTGAAGTGGTTTGCAAACAGCTGGGTTGTGGAAATGCACTGCACGTGGCACTTCCTTCCTCCTCCCCACCGGGCTCAGGCCCAGTTTGGTTGAAAGATGTGAAGTGTTCCGGAAACGAATCGTTTCTCTGGGAATGTCCTTCAGTGCAACTGCGTCACCAGGATGACTGTTCTCACAAGGAGGATGTGAGAGTTATGTGCTCAGGTGAGACCACTCTCGGTGTTGTCACTCTCCACCAGTGTCAGAGACGAGGCTTCAGAGTGAACTGGGGAGTATGAACAGCAGAGGGAGCAATTGATCACAATGGCCCATCTCAGGACCATCCTGCACGAGTGATCGGAGATAGTATTTAATCGACATTAAAGCCTCCTTCCATGGATATATTCCGTTATCATATACTTGCCAAAATAAGTGCAGAGGAAGAATTTATGTTTCATTATAAGCAGCCCGGATGAATGAAGCATTACCCAAAATGTCCACTAGGGATCTCATAACAAACTTCTGTTTGTGGTCTTTGGTTCGCTCGCCAGAAATATCATTCCTGTCCGTGTAACAATCGATCACTCTATGGTTCTATATCAGGTCAATTCTTAGTTTGGAATGAGTGATTCCCCTCTTGCCCTTTTAACCACATTTCGCCACCTTAGACGTGGCCGAATTAAAACATTACCACCTGCTGGTCGCACATACTGCCCATCTCTTAACATGTACTTGCCTTTTTCACGATCTTCCTGCTCTGTTACTTTACTCCACAGTTTGTTGTCAGTTCGAATGTTTGCAATTGTCTCGGGCTAACCAAATCCAAATTGTTCTCCCCGATATTAAACAGCTATAATATCAGTCCCGGTTCCCCGAGATTGCACTTCCACTCTTCTGAAAATTTCACATACTTCTTTGACCTGACTCATTTTTTTTTTGCTGTACATTTCTTCGCTACAAATTTTCACACTCAATCCTTTCAAGATTCCAGTAGTCCCTCGCTGCATGACTTTTAAAACTCCATGAGCGATGCATCTTCTGCCCTGGTTCTGCTTTGTACGTCGGTAACTTCTTCCAATCGTATAATAAGGCATTTCATGCATTGTATTCATTTACAAGACTGGAGTTGAGTGTTAAATGACGGACACAGCAATGCACCGAAGACATAAACAAACTATGAATTGGATATCTGTTGTTGTATGAACAGAGCACAAGGAGATGCGGCTGGTGAATGGAAAACATTGCTGTGAGGGGAGAGTGGAAGTGTTCTACAATGAGACCTGGGGGACAGTGTGCTCGGAGAGTCTGGATTACCACGATGCGGAAGTGATTTGTAAACAGTTGCACTGCGGTGCCCTCCAATCCATTGATCATGAAGCTCAGATATTCGGAGCCGGAACAGGACCTATTTGGCTTGATGAGATAGAATGCCTTTCAGACGAGTCGACCCTGTGGCAATGTCAGAGAGATCCGTGGGGACAACACAACTGTAAACACACGGAAGATGCCGGTGTTGTTTGTTCAGGTAACTCTACAAACGCTCTCAATGTTTGGGTGTCATGTGAAACACTGATTTCGAGTAGAGTTAGCACATTTTTCCTCTTAACAGAGAGCGATGCGACGAAGGACCGGCTCCTCAAATCAAATTCTTGCCATCAACCATCAGGTACGTCCTCATCATGAAGGCACCAGCAAACACAATCCTACTCCTGCTTTGTACTGCATTTAAAAGTAACCTGTTCTGTGCCACAGATTCGCAACATAGCGTGCGCCTGGATGGTGGCAGCAACAACTGTAAAGGGAGAGTGGAGATCAAGTGCGATGAACGCTGGGGCACATTGTGTGGGGATTCCTGGGATATAACTGATGCCAATGTTGTCTGCGGACAGCTGAGATGTGGCTTCGCTCTATCGGCCCGAGGGGGGCCCGCTGTCTCCCTGGGTGAAGGTGTGATCTGGCAGAATGATGTGAAGTGCAAGGGAAGTGAATCCTCTCTTGCCGAGTGTCTCTCCCCAGCTCCAGCACAAAGGGAATGCAATCACAAGGAAACTGCCAGTGTGACCTGTTCTGGTAAGGACGATGCTGACCGTTGATCTTCAATGTCACAAATTAGTGCCGACATTTGCCCTCTGGTATTGAATTTCACCTTCATGAATATTTGTGCAATCTCTTCCACAGGGCCCTATTTGATGTCGACTTCCCCCTCACTTCCACCTGCGGGTATTTATAATGATACTATTTTAAATGTTTGTGTTGGCGTTACGTTCCTGATAAATGACATTAACGCTACTGACATTTTCATGAATTTGAAGTTTATGTCGGCATTTAATCATTGATCAATCCTTTGAAAGTATACAAAGCAGCCTCTAACTAAGCTAAACTTCTCTCTAATCTCTTCTTTAAGGACAGGGAAGCGAATCCATTTCCATGCCTGTTGTCGTCTGTTTATCGTTAGGAGCTCTGTTGATCCTTGATTTGTTGGCACTACTAGTGGTCATGTGGAGGCGATTGCAAATGAAAGGTGAGCCTCACACTTAGCGAATGACCTAACACCCAGTCAGTTATCTTGCTCATTATGTTGTCGGAGCTAGAGAAAGCTCTTTCACTTTTCCATCAGTTACCCTAAATGGTGACGGGTGTGAGGCCATTTCTGGCTTTTTGATTTTTTTCAAGGGGCTTTACCCATTGAAACGCCAAATATGGCTTTGAGACAAGGATATAATACTTTAATAAGAACATTGTGGAGATAAAAGAAAATGCAAATTGTGTCAAATATTCATCAAATCCCTCAGTACCAGTGGATCGAAACAGAATGAACGTTTGATGTGGTTTTATACCAAATGATTTTCAATGGGAAGTAAATGTGAAGACTGAACATTTATCTTTTGTTAACTTTTTGACAAAACTCCCGAACAACTTGTTGCTTTTCGCAATGTACATTTAAGATTCATTGAGAGGTCCGCTCACTCCCTGTAATTGTTTATTCACAGTTTGTTTTCCTTAGCAGTTATTAGGGTTCTGGGAGCTGATGCCAGAACCTACGATGAGAGTATTAAGCGCCTTTTTAGGCTTACTTTCAGAAATCCAACAATTGATTCCCCCTGACTGGCCAATTAAAACATCCTTACACTTTGCAGTGGTTGAAAAGCATTTGCCTGGGAATGATTTTCCACGAGAGGGCAATGGCAAGCAACACGAATAATCCTCATTTTCTAGACTTTTCACTTTGGTTTCAGTTTAACTTATACACAGAAAACAAAAGTATACAAAGTGTGAAGCTGGATGAACAGAGCAGGCAAAGCAGCATCTCAGGAGCACCTCCTGCAGTGCCACAATGATGCCACCCGAAGGTTGCAGGAACAGCACCTCATAATCCATTTGGGAACCCTGCAGCCCAATGGTATCAATGTGGACTTCACCAGTTTCAAAATCTCCCCTTCCCCCACTGCATCCCAAAACCAGCCCAGCTCGTCCTCTCCCCCAACTGCATACCGAAACCAGCCCAGCCTGTTCCCCCCAGTCCCTAACCTGTTCTTCACCTCACCTATCCCTTCCTCCCACCTCAAGCCGCACCTCCATTTCCTACCTACTAACCTCATCCCGCCTCCTTGACCTGTTCGTTTTCCCTGCACTGACCTATCCCCTCCCTACCTCCCCACCTCTACTCTCCTCTCCACCTATCTTCTTTTCTCTCCATCTTTGGTCTGCCTCCCCCTCTCTCCCTATTTATTCCAGAACCCTCTCCCAATCCCCTTCTCTGATGAAGGGTCTAGGCCCGAAACATCAGTTTTTGAGCTCCTGAGATGCTGCTTGGCCTGCTGTGTTCATCCAGCTTCACACTTTGTTACCTTGGATTCTCCAGCATCTGCAGTTCCCTTTATTTCTGAAACAAAAGTGTATACTTCGTTTATGGTTGTGATTGTCAATGATGTTCTCCGTAATTCATTTGTCTCACGTTATTATTTCCAACGAATGGAAACAATTGTACATTTGTGTAATCACAGCATTCAAATATTGAGAGACTGTAGGAACTGTCGATGCTGGAGAATCGATGTAACAAGGTGTAGAGCTGGATGAACACAGCAGGCCAAGCAGCATCAGAGGCGCAGGAAAGCTGACACTTCGGATCTAGACCCTGAAAATACTAATACATTTTCTATCACCTGAGCATTTTTTTTGGCTGGCACCTATATCCTGACCATTGATTTGTCACCTTCCAACAGTTGTCAATGTTGTTTTGTCTATTTATCGTTCATGAATTAAAGATATTTACCATTTTTTCCATGCCATAAGCAATTTCTATGGCCACTGACATTTACCGTCTCATACAGCATTATCAGCTGATTTTTTTTTTCGAATGAACGTTTGCACCTGTTGGTGGCGATTCCTAATTCGAGCAGAGCTGACGGTGTACTTCCAAACCCATCACATCTTAGTCTCTACGTTTAACAGAATAAATTCCACAAAATGATAAGACATGACGATTAATCATGATCTGTTCACTTGATTTTCTACACGGGCTCTGCCCTCACTGATCAGCCAATGTTGTGTCTATATTCTCTTCTCCTGCCTTGCATGAACCGTAAGAGTTTCACATTAATGCTGCTTCAGAAATAAACTCAGCTTTACTGCGAGAGTTCAGCTACAAATGCTAACCTGTCTATCCTTCCTTCAACAGGCCTATGCACTGGTAACAGAGACTCAAGTCTTGGTTTGTACCAAGGAATTTACGAAGAAATTTCGAATATTCCCTCCGGCAAGAAGACGGATCAGGAATATGGACCAGGTATATACTGTCTCCTTCATAGTGAGTTGCTACTGGATAAGTATGGCCTCCCTTCAATTTCAGTGATCAGTGAAGTGATTGAGCTTGATTATTTGTTAAATCTCTGCCCTCGTGTGAAGGAAATGATCATAGAGAATAAATCCCAGTTTGTTTTAGATCGAGGAAAAATTGCAGTTCGATCATTCCCAAAGACCTTCATCCCTGACAGCTTATTTCTGACATTTGTTAGTAAATACAGACAGAACTATCTTTCACAGATAACAAGGTGTAGAGCTGGGTGAACACAGCAGGCCAAGAAGCATCAGAGGAGCAGGGAGTTTGACGTTTCAGATCTGGACACATCTTCAGTAAAAAAAGGCCCTTCTGAAGTAGGGTCTCGGCCCGAAACGTCAACATTCCCGCTCCTCTGGTGCTGCTTGGCCTGCTGTGTTCATCCAGCTCCACACCTTTTTATCTCGGATTCTCCAGTATCTGAAGTTCCTACTACCCCAGAACTATCTCTCACATACGACACTCTTTTCACTCTGACTCCTTCGGTTATCTAAACAATAACTACTGATTGAACGTGCAGTAACATAATCTTCGTCTCGAGCCTCACTTACACAGTACATAGAATTACAAGTGAAATTCAGGAATTAATATGAAAATGAACATGAACAATCACAGAAGTGCAAACAGTACAGATGAATTCCTTTCAGTACATTGCGTGTAAGCCTGGTAGTACCTTGTAACAAACAATTCTAATAAAACAAAATATTTTACTTCATTTAAGTAGGAACAACAGATATATGGATAGTTATCTAAAGGTTTGACACGTTTGGTGTTCACCAAGTGTGTAAATATCCTAAAAGGGAGGATTACTTCCCGAGCCTGGTGATCGTGAAGAGTCAAATCAGGTAGATAATCGAATTATAATAAATACTGGATCATTTTTTTTTATTTTGACAAACATATCGTTGTAATAAAGCTGAGAAGGGTCACTGCATAAAATATAGAACAAACAGCAGAGTACAGGCCCTTCAGCCCACGATATTGTGGTGATCCAGTATCTGACTAAGATCAGTCTACCCTGCATACCCTACATTTTGGTATCGTCCTTGAGCCAATGCCTCTTATCGTTATAACACCTCTATTATGTCATCTCTCATTTTTCTTTGCTTCAACGAAAAACATCCGAGCTCCCTCAACCATTCCTTATAAGACCTAGCCTCCAGTCCAAGCAGCATCCTCGGAAATCTCCTCTGCATTCTCTCTAAAGCTTCCGTATCTTTCCTACAATGAGTTGATCATAACTGAACACAATATTCCAGGTGTGGTCTGACCTGAGTTATACAGAGCTGTACTATAACCACATGGCTCTTACACTCAACTCCCCTGCCAATGAAAGCCAACACGCCATATGCCTTCTTTACAGCCCTGTCAACTTGGATAGCATCCATGGACGTGGACACCAAGATCCCTCTGTTCCTCCACACTGTTGAGAATCCTGTCAAAAGCTGGTATTCTGCATTCAAATTCGACCTTCCGAAATGAATCACATCTCATTTTCACACGTGAACATCATTGAAATGATTAATGGCATTTTCAAACTGAGAAACAATTGAATGAAATATTCTGAGGAACGATGCATAAAATAACCAGAAAATGACAGTTGTCAAATAGAAGAAATGTGCATTTTTTCAAATCAAACTGAAAAGCGAATCAGAGATATTGAAGGAAATTGCTGGGAATCTGAGGGCGTTGGGCTCACTTTGTCATATACTCTCAACTAATTGTCTAAATTACAGATTACGTCATTGAATGTAACGTGTATGATGCATTTGTCTGTTCTACAAGTGACTGTTTGATGTGAGGACTAAAATTTGCTTCCCATCTCCCATTCCAGTGATTTGGCATTTCCCTGTAGCAGAACCACCTCATTCTGTGCATTGAATGCTTTCCCATTATAGGTTCTATTGAAAATGCTCCAGTATTGCTACAGGCACAGTGAAACAAAAATGCTTCCATTTTTCACGGTCCAATTAAGGTCAAAATACATGAAAGCATAGTCCATATATCTGTGTGATTTATGAGCAAATTTAGGTCATTTGGCACATCCAGCCTGTTCCACCATTGTATCATGATTGAGAAAACCCTCAACAACTTTCTGCTGGCTTCTCGCTGGACGTTCATCATCATCGAACCCGTACTGTGTGGAAACAGCCCATTCGACCCAACAAGCCCTCACTGACCCTCAGAGTTCCCACCCGGACTCATACCCCCAATTTACACACCCCTGAAGAGTATGTGCAATTCAGCACAGTCAATCCACCTAGGCTGCAGATCTTTGGGCTGTGGGAGGAAAACAGAGCCCCGGAGGAAACCGACCTGGACACAGGGAGAACGTGCAAAGTCCACACAGACGGTCACCTGGGGGTGGAATCGAACTGTGTCCCTGGTGCTGTGAGGCAGTGCTGATCACTGAGGCACCGTGCCACCCTTATTGCCCTTATCAATAAGTAATCACTATGTCTCTGTCTTAAAGTTACCCAATGACATGGTCTCCATAGCCTTCTGTGTCAATGAGTTCCACAGATTATCCAACCTCTGCCTCAGCAAATTCCGCCTCAAGACATACCTAAAGGATACTTGCTTCATGAGGAGATTGAAGCTGACAATGAACCTCCTTTTTTGCTATTTATTTTCCAGTAAATTATGCTTCCATCGACTCACTCAATCGCATTGAATACTACACCAGCCACAGCCTGCCTGATCATAATCCGGGATCAGAAAATCCTGAGGAGATCTCCGACAGTATTCCAGGTTTGTATGTGTGCACTTTCTGTCAGCTCACTTCCATCCTTCTTTCCCACTGCCTTTCTGAGTGCTTCTCAAATTTATTTCGCCCCTTTTGCCCAACACCCTGACAAACGGGGAATCCCAGATTCCCACCGGCTTCTGAGTGGAAGCAATTTTATTTTCAAACTCTTGTAGTCCTATCTTTCCTTCCCTGAAATCTATGCCCTGATCTTTGATCTCTCCAATACATTACATTCTGTCTAACTCCAACTTCGCCCTTCATAATTGCATGCAGCAAAATATTGTCTATCTCTCAGTGTCCTCATATCGAAGGAAAACATATGAAAGGAGGAACAGGAGCACCTATTCAGCCCCTTGAGTCCGTTTTGTTAGTCGATGAGATTATGGCTGTCTGTTGTGTGGCTAAAATCCAGCTACCTGCCTTCGGACTATATCGATTAATTTTTGATCACCAAAAAAATCTCTGTCTCCCATTTAAAATTTATAACTAATGTTAAGGTCAATTGCTTTTTGAGGAATATAATTTGAAAACACTCCCAGCCTTTGTTTTTCCTTGGCATCTCCTGAACGACCTGGCCCTGAATCCAAAAACTCAAAACTTCAACCAATATCAATGTTTCATCTTAATTTATCCGTTCTTTTTGTTTTTAACACCTTGGAGAAATCTATCTTTAATTTTCTAATTTCTGGACAAAAAGACCTAATGTGCTGCTCATCTTTGCTCTGTCATGCCCCCAATGACCCCTGAACTAACTAACTCTTTAAATCCCATATCCTTCCGCACTCATGTTATATCCCAGTTAGAATCTCCTCTTCCACCACTTGGCGTTGTGTGGTACAGTTTGTGTCAGTGATAATCATCTTTTCCTCCAAGGTCAAGTTCCTGGCGATTATAATGGTGTTGGGATTGAAGATGCCGAATCTCAGGATGGCCAGGCTCTTCTAGACAATGATCCTGATGAACCGCCCACACTGACAAATTCTGACAATGGTTTTTGCTCAGTTGGTGAGTAGATTTGCAGTTACTCCCACCTTAATTACAGTCGCTCTCATCATAACCAGTGCTCTGTGCGAACGTACTGCCTCAATTCCTACCCATTCTGGAATCAATATTGTGTTTGCTGGAAGTCTAAGAACAACATAGATAGTTTTTGGAGGTTTCTCTCCACAAGCTGTCATTGTGAACGAGCTGCATTACTGAACAGGATTCTCTATTTAAAGGCAAGGAAGTTCTGATTTTTAAAAAAAAATGTCGATATCAATGAGACATTGCATTTTTGTCAGCTCTTTGAATAGCCAAATCTACGTTTCCCATATGATGAATGACAAGTCTGCAAAACTGCTTTTGTCAATCGATCACAAATTGCTTGACCGATAAATATGAATGGTGGAGATTTATGTGTTCGGAGTTTTAACTGTTGCAGTTGTTTGGGCTGATGGGGAAGACAGGCACAGGGGACATTTAGTTTGAAAATTAAAACAAAAATAGAGCTTGGTTCGACGTGGTTGTTCTGTGTAACTGCACGCAGAGTAATTCCTGACGCGAAACGAGTGTCTCTGACTTGAACACTGTAAACGCCTATACCTCATGGGCATCTTTGTCACTAAAACGCAGACTATCTCTTCAGCTGCTCAGCCATTTTCAAATACCTGTTGGAGCAAACGACTGCAAAATTCTCGGCTTCTTTGGTGACCATTCTCTCGTTCATTCACTCGTGTCATTCTCGCCGTTACCCCCAGACCCTACTGAAGTCCTTTCTTGGCTAATTACCTTTTGTGCGATCTGCCCTCCAACATGTGGCTTTTACCACATTGCCAACCCGGAACTGCATCCCGTTTCGTTCCATTCCCTCTTTAACGTCACTTCTTGCTAATGTTTCTCAAGCAGGAAACACAAATCTTCACATTCAATTTCTCCAACTGTAGATCCAAGTTATGTAATATTAGTACACACAGTATTAAAATCATAAATGAAATCCCAAGTGATTGTGAAAGTTACTATCAACCTGACTGAAGGACCAATGACAAGAGACACACGGTTGAAAATAGAAAGGCAGGAAGTTTAGGGAGGATATGAGGTAAACAAGTATTACCTGGCCAGTGTTGTGTGCCTGGCATATAAAATCTGTGAGATAGGTCAGGCGTGATGACTGCAAACTGTTAAAACATACTTGCGAGTGTACTAGATGTGCTATAACATTGACCACTCCGGCCGTGGCGTAGGAATGTGAGACTTGTTCAGCGAGTGGCTTGTTTTCGGCAGCACACACTCCCTGGGCTGGCAGGGCTTTTCTGTACTGCGTGATTCGAATTTTATATGGCACAGCCTTTGACCTGGCAACATAATCCTGCTGAACATCACGCCAGCTATGTCCATCTCTCATTGAAGCCAAATTATAATTCAAACATCTCAGCTCAGGGCATCACATGCATTGGATGTTTTTTAAGTGTTAGCTCTGATGGCCGCTCAGAAAATCCATTCTTTTCCTTCTGATCACGCACGTATCCATGTTGCCTTCTGAACTGAAATGCACCGAAAGTGTGACACAATTTTTTACAGCAGAAATGTCAAGCCGATAAGAGCTACCTTTCCTCATTGATTAAAATGTTCCCAGAAAAAAAAAGCGGGGAGAGTGGACTGCCCTGGAGGTCTATAGAATTGTGGAATGCTTTCAGCATAATGTAACGTTGAAAATCATCAGAAAAAGCGTGGCACATGTCTATCAGTCAAAAGAATCGATGCTTGAGAGGGGAATTTTCTAATTAATGTAGGAAAGCAAAATGTTATCGCATCATTGAAGTTATTTAATTTGTTTTTCCAGAGGGAAATAAATCATAAACATTTCTTTATGTTGCGCTTCTTACCAATGCTCCAAATGCTAACTCCTGCATGTCCAATGATCTTCTTTTGGAAGTGTTCTTCTCTGTTGTAGTTTAAGATAAGGCACAGCAAACATGTGCACAGCAAGTTCTCACAAATCAGAGGCGGTAATTAATGTTCATTTCGTGAGACTCTCGAATGTAGAAGAAATATTATCCGAGTGATCACACCTCGAATGCTCTACAAGGTAGATTCCCGGCTGTCCTTTATATCCAACTGAGAACATAGGCTCTGACAACACACTTCAAAGTTCCTTTTAGAAGATGGCCCTTCATCTTTCTGACATTGAGGAGGCAGACATAGTCTATTTCCGCCCCCCACCCAACAATTCCCTGAAGTTTCGAGCTTTAGCTGGGGAATGACAGGTTCATGTGATGTAAATAGAGTCACAGATGACATGACCTCAAGTGAACGCCACCTACTTTCTTTATCATTTCAGGTAAATGTTAGAGTCTATTTCATCACGGGACGTACTGAGGCCAAGAATATTGCGCAACGTCTTCCATTCTGACTTCCAAAACGCTGAAGCTTGTTTTTTTCATAAAATAAGCTGCACATGATTATAATTGAGCAGCATTTGCTTTGCAATGAACTGATTACATTTGGATGCGCTTCCACTGTTTATT
Organism: Stegostoma tigrinum; assembly: GCF_030684315.1. Lineage (NCBI taxonomy): Eukaryota > Metazoa > Chordata > Chondrichthyes > Orectolobiformes > Stegostomatidae > Stegostoma > Stegostoma tigrinum. The sequence goes on along the minus strand of NC_081396.1, from coordinate 16,137,826 downwards.
TGATTGTGCAGTAATGGCTTAAAAGGCAAAGTAGACCGAAAACTTGAAGATTATTTTTGTGGCTGTATTAATCACGTAATTCATTTCTCTATTCGACTTAATTGTTTTCCAAATGGGGATGACGTCCCTGTCTTTTATCAATGAGTTATTTTAAGGAATTCGACGTGTCATTGATTTGCTTTTTCAAACGCCATTAAGGAGGGTAGACAACTTGTTGATGAACTGGGAATCTTTCTGTAAGTGATGATGTACAGTGTAAATTGAATTTCATCAATAAAAATGCAGCGATTTCATGTTTGTTTTGGAATTCTGTGCCTATTTATAGTCGTCATTCCCGAAGGCATTGCGTGTGAGTGTCAGTGAATGGAAGTGTGAGTGTGTGTTTGTGTGAGTGAGCGAGACTGAGTGCAATTATTTTCAAATATGTAACTGTATGTGCGACTGAGTGTAATTGTGTTTGTGGGAGTGGTTTGTGAGGCTTAATGAAGGAGGTAAATAAATGTCAGAAGTCTTGGAAACATTAAGGGATGGACAGATCAGCAGTTCCCAGAAAGTGGCAATACAAGTAGAATAGATGATTAAGAAAGCGTGTGCCACGCTTGCTATCATCAGTCGAGGCATAGGAGTTATTTTTCAAGTTGGGGGAGGCTTGCTATTGAGCTTTAGTTAGACAGCATGTGCAATTTTTTTTAAAGTTCTGGTCAGCACACCACCAAAGGGAGATAACGTTTTGGGAAAGGCTGCAGGACCGTTTTACCTGGAGGCTTACAGTTTTGGAGGGTACTGGCTCTGAGGAAGATAGATCAAATTTGGTTTGTTGTCACTTGAATATCAGACGCTGAGAGGAGGCCTGACAGAAATTCAGAAATTGATGAGAGCCACCGATATTCGGAATTTTTTTTTCCTCGGGTAGAAATGTCAATTGTGAAGGGATACAGGTCAAAGAAACATCTTGACGGTTATGTGAAGAGGAAAGGAATAAAGGAAAGAGACACAGAGGAACAAAAGCCTATGCTTTAAAGAATTGCATCTTATGTCACTACATTCTTCATGACCCAATGTGCCTGTTCCTGTGTTGGACTGTTCTTTAATTTCGATCCGTTAGCTGCCGGATTGCTTCGCTCTTTCTGTAACTTACTGTTGATATTGTTCATCATGTAAGTAAACTGTTTTGGTAGCTTCAATAAGTTGACTATTCATTTTTAGTCTGTCGTCATACACTGTCAATACGCTAAAAATCCTATTCTCTGACAGTTTAGAAAATGTATCATTGACCAGAGGGGAGGGTGCAGTTGTGGGCTCCTGCTCAAAGTGTGGTGGAAATTTTCTCACTGCCTTGCAGATTGGGTGCAGGTGAGGTGGAGGAATAAATATTTGGGTGAACATTAATTTGTGGGTGAATGCCAAAATTCGGCAGGAGGCAGCATCGATCGGACAAAAGTGCTCGGAGTATCGAAAGATATTGTTTGAAGAATAAAACAACTGTGTTACCTGATGTCGAAAACCGGCCCTTTTCTGTAGTGGCGAAGGATGGCCACCAGAGGGTGGAATTGTATCACTTTGAATAAAGAAGGAGCAACTGGGACGCACTGAATGAGAGACAACAGGAACTGCAGATGCTGGAGAGTCCGAGATAACAGGGTGTGGAGCTGGATGAACACAGTAGGCCGAGCAGCATCAGAGGAGCAAAAAAGCTGACGTTTCGGGCCTCGGCCCTTGACCATCAGCGTTACCTCACGGTAAACAAAAGAAGGACAGGCAGAGGGAAATAGGGAAAGGGTTCAACGCGCTTTCAGTGGATTCACCCCCAAACTGAGAGAGATAGGCACAGAAAGACTCTCTGTAAAACTCTTGGTCTTAACTGTCTCTTTTTTTTCTCTCTGCCTCTCTTTGCTGCCAATATTTGTTTTCAAAATATTGCCCCCAAATGTCTGCCCCTCAAACATTGCACAGCTCCAAAATGTTGCCCCCTGCCGAACTTGCCACCTGTGTCCCATTGCTCTTCGTCTTACCGGGAATTGTCGATGAGTATCAGAGCTGAGTGGCCCTGGCAGAACCCAAACCGGGCGCCATGAGGGTGTTATTGCTGAGCAGATGCTGTTTTATAGCCATGCCAATGAGACCTCCCCTCACTTTAGTGATGATTGAGGGAGGACAGTCTTGGTGGTAATTGACCGGGCTGGATTCATCCTTCTTTTGCTTCACGCGGCGTATCGGGGCAAATTTCAACTTTGTTGGAGAGTTGACAGCGTTGTAACTGTACTGGAACAGCTTGTCGTGTGCTGCATCAATTTCTGGAGCACAAACCCTCATTAACATTTCCGGAATTTTGTCAGGACCCTGAGCATTTTTTTCAGTATCCAATGGCTCCATGTGGAGTGAATCTCATTGGCTGAAGTTTAGTTTTTTTTTAAACGATGTTAATTTTAACGCTGCTGTCCAACTGCTGTAAGTTGATCTGGATGGTATCAAGTTTCTCGAGTGTTATTGGGGCTGCACTAATCCCGGCAAGTGGGGAGTATACAGTCCTGGCTTTTACTTGGTATAATTTCGAAAGAATTATAGGAGCCAGGAGGCGAGTTACTCGCCAGAGTATTCCTAGTTTCTGACATGCTCTTGCAGCTATCGTTTTTATGTGGTGAGTCCAGTTGAATTTCCAGTCAATGATAAATCCCAGGATGTTGACAGTGAGCAACTCATTGAAGGTAACGCCGTTGAAAGCCAAGGAATGTTGATGGTTATGATGGTCATAGCGTGGCATTTAGATGGCTGAAACTTGCCACTTGTCAGCGTAAGCCTGGACATTTTCCAGAACTTGACTGCAACCTGTAATGGAGTACATTCCATACTTCAGTTCCTTTTGAAATCATTTCACTCTCACCTTGAACTTATGCTGTTGAGCTTTGAACGCCCCTCACTCGGCGATAACAGCATTGGCTGTTCAACTTACCCATGCCCGATTTTCAGAAACGTCCGAAAGGTTAAAAGCCTATTCACCCTCTCCCTGCAAGTAAAACCCCCCAGTCACTCCTACTCCAAGTTTTAAAATTATGCTGATCATTAACCAGAGTTATGTTACAGTCTAACTATCTCAAAAATGTGTCAGCTGGCGCTTAAGTCTGAAGATTAGCTCTGATTTTGTAATGAGACGGGACATTTGTTCCTTTGCAACACTAACATTTTACACCCAGGCAACAGAATCATCGACCTGAAAATAATCGGAAAATAAATACGTCAGTTCCTTAAGGCATCAAACGCAACTCTGTGAAATGCTTGTGATACATGTGGGAGGTAGAAGGGGAACAGAAAATGCTACACTGAACGACAATGGTTTTAATAAAGCAATTCAAAATCCCCTCATGCTAGATTGTGTCGATAGTAATATGAAATTGACAAGGAATTGGAAAGTTTGTTAGAAAATTGATTTGGCGTTTGAGGGCAGAGTGTACCTGTCCAGGCGTGGTTTCTCCTGAACAAGAGGCCTGTGATCAGTGGCGTTCCACGAGGATCCGTGCAGAGACCCCCGTTCCTTCCACTTTGTACACATCGTTTGAATGAAAGTGCAGGTGATCTGTCCAATCGGTTTGCAAATAACGTGATATTTGATGGAGTTGTGAATAGTGAGGAAGGTTATCAAAGGCGGCATCATGTTACAGTTTGGCTAGAAACCGGGCTGAAGAATTGGCGAACAGTATTTTACCTGTGAAGCGACAGGGATGCTTTTTGGGAGATTAAATGCGACGACAAATTACAATGTAGATAGCGGATCTTACGGAACATTAAAGTCCAAAGAGTCCACATCCATAGATCCTTGAAATTAGCAAGGCGAATAGATAATGTGGGAAAGAATGCACGTGGCGTGATTCCCTTTCTCAGTAGCGATATTCAGTACAAGTGTTGGCAAATCATGTTGCAAATGCATGACACGCTAATCAGACAGTATTTGTAGTATAGTGCACTTTTCTGTTCGCTGCACGGTCGGAAGAATGTGGACGATTTGGAGAGACTGCATTGGAGGATGAGCAGAACATTGCCTGGATAGGAGTGCATCAGCTACAAGGACATGCTAGGTATGATTGGGCTGTTTCATACATGTGTGCGAAGCTGAGGAGGCGACCTGATAAACTCATATAAAAACTATGAGAGAAATGGATAAAGAGGATTGTCGGAATCTCCATAGGGTGGATGTGTCAAGTACCAAAGGCACAGTTTTTAAGGTGAGAGTAGGAAAGTTTAAAAGACATGGGTGAGGAAGGTTTTATAAATGAGAAGTTAGTATCTTTGTGCAGTGTGTTGGCACGGGAGGTGCTAATGAGCAGGTATTCCACCCTAGTTGTAAAGGCATTTTGTACAGTTGCATGAACAGGTCGAGAGTGGAAGCATGCACACCATATGAAGGCAGATGGAATTAATTAAGAGTACAATCATGTTGAGCTGAGAAACCAATTCCTGCAGTTAGAGAAAGCAAGAACTGCAGATGCTGGAGTAGATGATAATTGGAGCCAGATCTGAAGAAGGGACCCGACCCGAAACGTCAATTTTCCTGCTCCTCTGATACGGCCTGGCCTGCTGTATTCCTCGAGCTCCACACTGTGATTTCAATTCCTGTGGTCTACTGTTCTATGTTCTTTGTGATGATCATATCTTTTCCTGACATTGGCGCTCAATGTCATTCTCTGTCTACTTCCCACATCTCACTCCTTGCTTCTAATTCGTGTGGCTGTCCCTGTTTAGCATCTAACTATGACAGTGACTTTCATGCCTTGCATGTGGTCCATATCCTCTGTTGCATGTCTCTTCATCTGCTGGTCCAAATGCCTTGTAACTTTTATATCATATCTGCTCCTAAGAACTCCCATGGTTGCACATTCCAGTCGCTACTTGACCAGTGTGACATATACAGTTATTTGTAGAGCCCCGTGTTTTGTTTCCGACGACAGAACCTCAGGGTTCAGCTACATAGTTCGTTGAAAGTTTCGTCACAAATTGACAGGGTGGTTGAGAAGGTTTTTAGCATTCTTGCCTTTATTGCACAGATCATTGATTCTTGGAGTTGAGACATCATTTTGAGGTGGTACAGGTTGTTGGTGAGGGGACTTTAGGAGTACTGTGTACGATTCTGTTTGCTGTTTGTCATCAATATTTTATTGAATTGGAAAGGGTTCAGAAAAAGATTTATCAGGATGGACTGATGCTGGAGGATTTTAATGATAATGACAGACTGTGTAAGCTGGGGCCATCTTCAAAAGAGCACATCAGACTGAGGGGTCGATATTTATAAAATAATAAGCAGCATCTAGAAGATGAATAGGAATGGTTTGATCACGAGGGAGCTTAAAACTAGTGGGCACACTTTAACGTTGAGAGGAGCAATATTTAACAGGGACGTGGCCGATGCAGATACAATTGCATTATCTAAAAGACATTTGTGCAGGTGGATGAATAGGTTACAGTTAATGGGATATCGGCCAAATGGAGACAAGCGGGACCAGTTTAGATGCGAAACTTGGTCGGCACGGACAAGTTGAAATGAAAGGCCTGTTTCCATTCCGTATGATTGTTTCTTCTTTAACAGTTTCCGTTTTCAACTTAAACATGTCTCCACCAATATTTGACATTCCCAACATGCGGGAAAAATAGTCTCCAACAAACTACCTTATCCATGCCTCTCCTAATTTGATAGACTTTTCTCAGGTGTCCCTTTAACTTCGGACACCGAAGTGAAAATAACTCAAGTTTGTCCAATGTTTCCTTCTGGCGAATGCATTCCAATCCCGTCAACAGCCTGGTAAAACGCTTTTGTCACCTTTCCAAAGCACCCACGTCCTCCTGGGCGAGCGGTGACCATAGATAAGCGCACTGTGATGACAGTGTAAGGTGGAGATTGATATTACATAGACCTCAGGCTCAGGGTAAAAGCTGAGAACAACATCATGGGCCAATGGGCCTGTCCTGCCCTGTACTGTTCCATGTTCTAATACTCCACATGTGGCCTGTGTAATTCTTCATACATGTGTTCTATGATTTGTCAACTTTACTGTCTGTACTTCGCCTGAGGAAGTCGCATCACATTCATTCGCTTTACCATTGTATCCAAATCTGATGTCACTTTCAGTAATTTATGACATTTTCCCAATATCCCATGCATATCGATGCGTCCTGCCATTTACTGCATTCTGTCCGCTTGCATTTGCTCTCCAAAAAATGTACCGCCTCTCACTTTTTCGGAGTAAACTCCATCTGCCATTTCTGTTCTCGATTTTCCAGCTGATCTGTATTCTCCTGTGAAAATTGACAACTGTGTTTATATATCCACAACCTCAGAAATTTTATTATCATCTCGAAGGCTATTAATCAGACCAGCAACATTTTCATCCAAACGAGTTATATTTGTATCATAAACACCAAAAGGAACGAACACTGATCCATAACAACTAATTGTGCAACGGGCCAAAAGATAGAATATAGGATCAGGAACGTTAGGCAATTGGTTTGACAGCCACAGACTGGAGCGAACCTTCTCTGCATGATGTACCTCAATGACACTGCATAGTAACTATTCTTAATGAGAGAAGGAAGGTAAGAGACCTGGTAGCGGTTTTCAAATCAATAAGGCGACTGGACATAATAGTGGAGGAGAATCCTAACCCCTACAAATGGTAGAAAAACAATGCAGCGTCGATTTTGGTAATCTGTTAAAAAAGATAAGACGAAGTGAGTTTTTTTTTCAAACAGAGGGGTGTTAGGAAATGGAGGGCACTGTCTGGATATTTGGGGAAAGCATGATCAAATCATTCATTCCAAAGGGATTTGGGTGGATGTTTTGTTTTAGAAAACAATGTACAAGGCAATGTTGACAAAACAGGATACTAGCACAAGACAATTATCATTATTTGAAGAGTTAGTACAGGCATGATTTACTGGAAAGCCTCATTCCACGCTGTAGCACCACTGTGATTCAGTGATTCTGTGATACATAGATTCTCTTTAGAGGCACCGAGTTTCATGCCAGACGTTTGCTCCTACTCACTGGACTTCAGACACGCACGTTGTCACATGCTGAAATTTTGCCTGACACCTTTCTGCTCTTGCGGCAAGTTCATTGGAATTGTGTGTGAAGAATCGGAATTGAAGATTCTGACATATTTGCTGATTCCCAGCTGTTGTGAAAATGGTGCTGACCTGTGCTGCGCTCCGAGCAAGTTCTCCATTGAATTATATGGAGTCTGAAGTCTAAATCGAATTTTGCTTTTCTTTTCCCCTCTTTGAAACATTTAATTTTCAAGGAGAAATAGGTGACAACACTTGAGCACAGAATTTACCACAGTGCCAGGTGTTTCCTGTTGATTCAACAGAAAGGCAGGCGCACAGCAGCGGACCTGTGTTTCTGCAGACCGAGAAATGTTTTTGCCACACTAAGCATTCTGTAAAACTTCCGGAATTTCAAATTATGATCAGCTGTAAAATTTGCATCTGCTTGCTTTCAGACAGCACTCCATGTATCCCTAGTCCAGTTCAATGTGTGGGAATGTCCAGCATTTCTGATAAGTGTAGATGTGTTCGTATATTTGCTTCTCCCTGAAAGATCAGGGAGGTGGGGTTTGGGGCCAGTGTCGATGCGGAAGAGGGACTGTTCCATGTAACCTACAAAGAGGCAGGCATAGCTTGGGCCCATGCGGGTACCCATGACCATCCCCTTTGTCTGTAGGAAGTGGGAGGAATCGAAAGATAAGTTGTTGAAGGTGAGGACAAGTTCGCATAGGCAGCTGAGGGTGTCGGTGGAGGGGGAGCTACCTCCTCCTCCATTACATTGATGACTGCATCGGAGCCGCCTCTTGCTCCCAAGAGGAGCTTGAACAGTTCATCCACTTCACCAACACCGCCCACCCCAACCTCAAGTTCACCTGACCATCTCCAACACATCCCTCACCTTCCTGGACCTCTGTGTCTTCATCTCAGGCAACCAGATAGAAACTGATGCCCATTTCAAGCCCACCGACTCCCATAGCTACCTAGAATGCTCCTTCTCCCACCCAACCTCCTGGAAAAATTCCATCCCCTATTCCCAATTCCTTCACCTCTGCCGCATCTGCTCCCAGGATGATGCATTCCACTCCTGCACATCCCATATGTCCGCGTCCTTCAAAGGCCGCAACCTTCCCCCCACAGTGGTCGAGAATGCCCTCGACCGTGTCTCCTGAATTTCCCGCAACACATCCCTCACACCCCGCCCCCGCAATAACCGCCCTATGAGAATCCCACTCGTCCTCACATACCACCCCATCAACCTTTGGATACAATGCATCACCCTCCAACACTTCCGCCATTTACAATCCGATACCACCACCCAAGACATTTTTCCATCCTCACCCTTGTCTGCCTTCCGGGGAGACCACTTTCTCCGTGACTCCCTTGTCCTCTCCACACCCCCCTCCAACCCTACCACACCTGGCACCTTCCCCTGCAACCACAGGAAGTGTTACACCTGCCCCCAAACTTCCTCCCTCACCCCCGTCCCAGGCCCCAAGATGACCTTCCACATTAAGCAGATGTTCACCTGCACATCTGCCAACGTGGTATACTGTATCCATTGTACCCGTTGTGGCTTCCTCTACATTGGGGAAACCAAACGGAGGCTTGAGGACTGCTTTGCAGAACACCTCCGGTCTATTCGCAATAAACAACTGCAGCTCCCAGTCCCAAACCATTTTAACTCCCCCTCCCATTCCTTAGACGACATGTCCATCCTGGGCCTCATGCAGTGCCACAATGATGCTACCCGAAGGTTTCAGCAACAGCAACTCAAGATAAGATTAACTTATACACAGAAAACAAAAGTATACAAAGTGTGAAGCTGGATGAACACAGCAGGCAAAGCAGCATCTCAGGAGCACCTCCTGCACTGCCACAATGATGCCACCAGAAGGTTGCAGGAACAGCACCTCATATTCTGCCTGGGAACCCTGCAGCCCAATGGTATCAATGTGGACTTCAGAAGCTTCAAAATCTCCCCTTCCCCCATTGCATCACCAAACCAGCCCAGCCCGTCCCCTCCCCCCACTGCCTCTCAAAACAAGCATAGCTCGTCCCCGCCTCCCTAACCTGTTCTTCCTCTCACCTATCCCTTCCTCCCACCTCAAGCCACACCTGCATTTCCCATTTACTAACCTCATTCTGCCCCCTTGACCTGTCCATCATCCCCCTTGACTGTCCTATCCCCTCACCATCTCCCCACCTATACTCTCCTCTCCACCTATCTTCTCCTCTATCCATCTTCGGTCCGCCTCCCCCTCTCTCCCTATTTATTTCAGAACCCTCTCCCCCTCCCCCTCTCTGATGAAGAATCTAGGCCTGAAACGTGAGCTTTTGTGCACCTGAGATGCTGCTTGGCCCGCTGTGTTCATCCAGCTTCACACTTTGTTATCTTGGATTCTCCAGCATCTGCAGTTCCCATTATTTCAGATCTTTGGAACAAGCTCACTGCATGTTTCCTAGCTTTTCTCATGACAACTTACATCATTTTTTAGTTTATTCCCTAGACCCCACAGAGCTTGCTTCTCATTTCATTCCCTGTCTTGAGATCAATCCTCCAAAACGTTACATTTCAAAAATTGCCAACCAAGCTACTGCACCTCTTCTCCTTCCTTTCTCTCCTCAACGTCACTTCATGGTGATCTTGGCCGAACGTGAAGTATAAAAGTGCACATTTGATCTTTTCAATGATAGTTCCATATAATACAATGTTGTGAGATTGGAAAAGCACAGCGTGTCACACAATATCCGAGGGGAAGGAATGTCAATGTTTTGGGTGAAAACTTTGATTTTGCTGCTCCTGGGATACTATCTGACCTGCTATGCTTTTCCACCCTCACATCGCTTGACTCTAGTCTTCAGCTTCTGTCTCCAACGTTTACAAAAGTGAAATATATCTTACTAAAATCACAAATGAAACCAGAGGGGAGTGTGAAAATTATTATCAACCTGACCAATAACAAGGTGGACGTTACTTAAAAGAGAAATGCAGGATGTTTAGCAGGGACGTGTGGAAAAGCACCATGACTCAGACAGTAATGTGCATCTGGCCTGCTGTGAGTATGAGGTGGTGAGGGTGGGAAACTTCAAAGCTTTTAAATCATATTTGCATGAACATTTGAAGTGGTACAGCATTGAAGGCAATGGCCACAGTTCAGGAATGTGAGTCTTATGTAGATAGTACCATACTTTTTGGCATTAGGCACTCGAATTTCAACATGCCTTTCCTGTATCGTGTGATACGGTGGTTTTATTACACTATATTTGCATCATCCTTCTGAATTCTACACCAGCTTTGCCCAGCTTCCTGAGGGGCTCTCAAAGGAGCCGATTGTCACTTGAATCACCTCTGTTCAAGGCATCCCCTGCAATGGCGGGTCCTGCAGCATTAGCTCTGATATCCTCTCAGAAAATCCGTCGTTTTCCTTCTGACAATGCAAGCCTTTAGTGTTGACGGAGGCTGAAAGTGGAATTCAAAATTTTACAGCGAACACATCTAATCAATAGCAGCTATCTTTTCAATTAGCTCAGAGGCGAGAGTGGAATACCATGGCAGAAATATACTGAGAATAATGTTATGTTGAAACTCATCACAGAAAGTGTGGCGTTCATTTATAAGAATGTAATTAATACACATGATGGGAATTTTCTATTTAATGAAGACAACAACATGTAAATGCATTATAGAGGCCAATGAAATTGCTTTACCGGCATGAAAGAAACCGCAGACTTTTCTTTACATTACCCTTTCTATCAGCACTCGACCTGCAAAATGATTAATCACCAATGATACATTTTTGGAAATATCCGATGTGCTGTAATTTAGGATCAGACACAGCCAGCATGCTCACAGTGAATCCTCACAAATCAGAACATAATAATTACTGTACAATATGTTTAGTGAGATATTTGATTGTAGAAACAGACAAACATTGGCTGAAGTATCCCAGCTTCCCACTCCACTGTTACTGTTCTAGATAGATACCAGGCTGTCTTTTACATTGAATGGGGCATCCAGATAGCGACACAGGTCAGCATCCCGTTTGAAGTATGTCCTTTCATCAGTCTAACGTTGTAGAGGCAGTCTTAATTTTTATCTCTCGTTCTTAATGTGAGAACTCCAGCTTGGGATTCATACACTGTAAATACAGAACAAGTGACATGATCTCAAGTGAACTCAAACTACTTTCTTTATCATTTCAGGTAAATCTGAGAGTATATTTCAACATGAGACATCCTGAGGTAAATAATGTGAGAGGCAGTCCACTATCAGTTCCAAAATGCTAAATATTCTTCTCACTCTCAGAAGTATCTGATAGTAATGGATCAGCATTGAGTTTTTTTATGAACTAACTGTATTAGTATTCTCTCTCTCATTTATTTGATTGTGCATTGTAATTTGGTGAAAACGTCAACAGAATGAATTAAGATCATATTGTTGTTTGCATGAACATGCAATCTATTTCTCTGTGTGGATTAATTGACTCTGTATTGGGGCCAACATTCTTACATTCTTCATAGAAATATTCTCAGGCTTTCCATGTGCAATTGCTTTGCTTTATCACATTCCATGAAGGAGGGATTAAAACGTTTCGAGACAAACGTTTGTCCCAGCTACTCATTTGCCATTTATTGAATGAAAATACTCTCTTCAACACCGCATTCTCAATGAACTGTGAATCCTTCTGGAACTGATGATGCAGAATGCAAAATGAACTTCATCAATAACAAAATGCAGTGGTCACATGTTCATGTTAGATTCTGTCTCCTTGTTGATGTGATTCCCACAATTAGTGTGTGTTTGTCAGTGAGGGACAGGATGAGCTCTCGCGTACTTTGGTGTGAATGTGAGCAAGTGTGAGAGAGTGAAGCGATGTGTCATTATCATGCAACTGTGAGTGTGAGTGTGGGTGAAACTGTATATGCATGAGCATTTTGGAAGGCTCAATGCTTTCGGAAAGTATTTTATAAACAGAATAAATCTTAGAAGCATCAGCATGCACGAGGATCTCGGCGTCTAGGACCACAGTTTCCCAAAATTGCCAATACAATTGAATATGGTGGTCAAAAATGCATATGGCATTTTTGCACTCATCAGTCGGAACATCGAGTTTAGCTTTTTTAAAGTCAGTTTGCTTGCTATTGAACTTCAGACCACATTTGGAATATTGTGTTCAGTTCTGCTCACCGCAGAGTCAGAGGGATTTGGAAGGTTTGGGGAAAACACAGAAACTGTTTTCTAGGATTGTGCCTGGTTTGCAAGGTAAAGCTACAGTGAGGGATTGAACATAATTGGTTCGTTGTCACTTTTAAGTCGGAGATTGAGGGACGACCTGACACATGTTCACAGAATGATGAGAGGCGCGTATAGAAAGGCTGTTCTGAACCGTTTTCCTGACTTAGAAATGTCAATTGTGAGGTCACATTGGTTGAAGGTAAAATGGCAAAAGCTGAAATGATATCTGAGAAGAAGCATTTTTAAACAAAAGGTGGTAAGTGCCTGGAATGTGCGGCCAGAAGAGGTAGCAGCAGCCGACATGACAGCAATGTTTAGGAGGCATATTGACAGAATACATGAATAGGCAGGGAAGAAAGGGAAATGGAACATGTATTGGTCCAGTCTTGGTGTGCCGAAGATCTTTGATCTTTTGACCATTGTTTGTGAGATCTGGCAGCTCTGTCTGTCAATTGCTGAAACTGTTTTCTAGGATGTTGCCTGGTTTGCAAGGTAAAGCTACAGTGAGGGATTGAACATTATTGGTTCGTTGTCACTTTTAAGTCGGAGATTGAGGCACGACCTGACACATGTTCACGATTTCATTCCTTCAGCCCATCCTATACAATTTATTTTTTCATGCAGCTGCCGAATATCGTCATTAACTTTTCGTCCCTCTGCACAGCCTCTTATACACTCAGATACATGCAAAAGGAGGTGAGTTAATCCATGGTTGATCTCACTCTCTCCACTTATGAATCATCTCCTCACTTCCAATTTGAGAAAATAGATTTCTAGAGACTAAAAATTGCAGAAAGTGCAATTAATTTCATGATGCCTGCTAATAAAACCGTTCACTCAAAGGTGTCTGGATAGAATTGCAATATAAATGCTATATTTGCATTCGTATGATCTCTCTCTCTCTCTCTCCCTCTCTTCCCCTCTGTGTGTGTGTGTGTGTGTGTGTGTGTGTGTGTGTGTGTGTGTGTGTGTGTGTGTGTGTGTGTGTGTGTGAGACCCTGAATCATGCCCGTTGCATTGGTGTTGGGAGGCCAGCAGAGGGTGGCATTGCATCCCTTTGAACACAAGGGAGCATTCAGGAGAGAGATCTATCTCTTCATCTTTCTCTGTCTCTCTTCGCCTTCCACTCTCTCCCCGACCCGTCTCCCTCTCTCTCTTCCCTACACTCATCCCTGCTCTCCTGAGCCCTCAGTCCCTCTCTCTCTCTTCCTCTTCTCCCACCATTTTCTCTCTTTCACTCTTTCCTTCCTCTTCTCTTTCTGTTCATCTCCCTCTCTCTCCCTGAGGATCTCCCGCAGAGATGTGCTGCAGCTTAGATGACAGACCTCTCATCACGATGACGATCTTCCAATTTTCCAATACGCCTCCAACCTGTTGATGGTTCGCTCTCGATACCCATTAATTACAGTCTGGCTCGGAGACCTTGTGGCCACACGCGTTCGAAAGCAGCCTTGATATCAGGGGCTGTGACTCTCCTCTCAACTAATGAAGTCTTCTCTTTTGTGCATGTTTGAACCAAAGCAATAATGACATCAAGAGCTGATTGGTCCTGGAGGAACCCAAACTTGGAATCACCAAGAAGGTTATTGCTGATGATATGCATTGATAGTGCTGCCGCTAACGCCTTTGGTCTCTACTGCTGATTGATCGAATGATTTTTTAAAATTGTTACTGTACTGAGCAGTAGAGACCGATCGTAGGAACAAGTGTATAGAGGTCAAAACAATTTCCAGTAACAACGATTGAGGTACAGGTTAAATTGCTGAGAGTGTGCTCTGGGCAAGATCAACTTGAACAAGATTAATCATAATTCGAGGCTATTTCGTACATTCATTAGTGTCATAATGGTTGGGAAGAAATTATTTCTGAACCTGCTTTTGCGTGTGTTCAGGCTTGTGTATCTTCTACCTTACAGAAGAGATTTCAAAGAATTCCTGGAGGCCTGGTCTTTGAACTGAAACTTACACTTTATAATGGCTGTCCCTTTGTCTTTTGTACCGGATATAGATTAGATTAGATTCCCTTCAGTGTGGAAACAGGCCCTTCGGCCCAAGAAGTCCACACTGTCTCTTGGAGCATCCCACCCAGACCTATCCCCTGAGAACCCACACAACCCTGAACGCTCCGGGCGATTTAGCATGGCCAACCCACCTAACCTGCACATCTTTGGACGATGGGAGGAAACCGGAGCACCCGAAGGAAACCCACGCAGACACGGGGAGAATGTGCAAACTCCAAACAGACAATCACCGGAGGCTGGAATTGAACCCGTGTCCCTGGTGCGGTGAGGCTGCAGTGCTTATCACTGAGCCACCGTGCCACCCTCACCATCTATTTGAATCGCTCCTCCTCCCCAAGGTGCACACAGTACAAAAACTATCATTTCCCCAAACAGTCATAGTGGACTCTAAACATCAACTCTGAATCTCTCTCTCTCCGCAGATGTTGCCAGATTTGTGGACTTCATTCATTGCTTACCTTTTTGTTAAAAAAAAGCTTTCAATCATCCTGAAAAAGTTATCTCTTCAACTAATTTTCCAATTGACTTTGCATGCAACACCAAAACTTTGGTTTTATCATTGTTTTGGATCGTGGCTTACAAATCTGCAACAACCCCTGGCTGAGCTGGATCTCCTCATTATCGCTTTCAATATTTGTTCAGTCATTGCCATTTGATAGAATTTTCCTTACCAACTCACTTGCAATAAGAAATAAATACCTTATCTCTTCCTCTGTGCAATCAGTTCAAATTTGAAATAAGTTCGCGTTTGCTCCTCAGATCATGGTATCCAGCAGGACCAATACATTGCAATGCAATTCGATCTGCAGCCAATCAAGTTTGCCACACATTGGAATTAGTTAGTACGAATAATCTGAGACCGATAGCCTTCTGTGATTGCGTGATTCTATGATATGAATTTGCTTCGATGTCCGAACCGAAAACGTCATTGATCTCTAAAGATGTGCTGGTGTTAGGGACCTGGTAAGGTAACATCATTTCTCATTGTTGGAGAAGCCAAGACTTTATTTCACAGTGTGCTCCCATGCAAATAAGGCATTTATATTGGCTATTGTAAAGAGACATGGGCATCTGCACAAACCTTGGCCAAGGTAATAATTCTTACAGAATTGAGCTATTTGATACGTTAACAGTTGCCCAGTATCTGTGAAACAGCATGCGGGTAGTGTTCAGGTTTCACCCGATATCAGCAGCTGGGATGATGTTGGTAACCCTCTTGACTTGTTTTTTCTTCAGCCATTGAACTATGAGTTATGGTCTGTTGAATACATTCCCTCAACTACTGATAGGCCAAACATGAGTTCGACATATATCAGAATAATTTAGTGTTCCAACTGCAGCTGAAAATACAATAATATGAATGGAAGTTGTACTCTCATCATTTTTCAATGACTTTTTATGCAGCAGTTTATTAGGTTTCTGACATCCTCTACCACCCGCTTCCCCGAAGCACTGTTTTCATGCCTTCAGTGGAGCTGAGAGAAGTGAAAACCTATTCACACAATACGTGGCTGTTAGAAACCGTGTCGGTCACTGGTTTAAGATTGTGTATAATAGCATAACCTGCTGAACAATACCTACTCAATATATTTATCACATGTGGAGGAATTTAAAATAGAAGCTGATATTCTGTTGAATTTCTGGGATTTTGAGGTGACGCTAATTTTGCTTAGTCTTCCTCTACGTTAGATTCCATCAACTACATGTAGACAATGAAACATTTACACCGCCCCATTCATGTCCTCACTGAAACAAAGGAGCTGTGTGCCAATTCGCTACTTTCAGTTTTTGAGACATTGTTGCTCTTTCGGAAACGTGACTGACAGTTTACTTGGAGAAAAGTGTTGCAATCATGGTTCTGATAAGAAGTACAATTAGCTGCTTATCTTTAAAAAAAAAACAAAGTCTCACTGAACACGAAACGTTAACTGTGCTTTCAGTGCACAAATGGTGCCAAGCCTGTCGAGTTTTTCCAGCAATTTCTGGTTTGTAGCCCTTTTATTTGGTCTTTCTCTTAACTGAATTTGGTCAAAAGATTGTCACTGCCTGGGTCAATATCGATAACATCTTCTGCCCGCATTGGAACAGTTGTTGCTGACAGGTCATTCTGATCATTCGGTTAGTGTCTATTGGAAGCATTTTCTTCTTGTTTTTGGAAAAAAATGTACTTCTTTCATAAAATATCCATATGTATAAATAGCCACTAATGCAACTTGGTTCTCTGCATGAGACTATATTCCAAAAATACTGCAAATTGTCTCTATTCAGCAAACAAACCAAAGGCATGCGTTACTGTATAATATTGGAGTTAAATATTTTTGAGGCATCAGGAGTGTTTGATGACTGAAAAGGACACCATTTATCTTTGGCAGGAAGACCTCAGGTACTGGTCTTTCCCAACTTTGCCTTGACAACAGCTGCCCCGCGTTTAGTGCATCCTACAGCAAATAGTCCTGGACCTTGGAAAGTAACATTTTTCAATACTCAGTGGAGATGAACTCCTTGCTGTGGAAGACCACTAGGTTTCATGCAGGCCACATCATCTTTCACTAACTTGATGGTCCTCCACGCGCATTCAAAGTTTGTCTTGGCGTGCATACTGGGGAATGGCACACAGAGCACAGAGTCCTGTGTGGGGGAAATGTTCAGGACGAAGATCGACAAAAAAAGTCCTCTCTCTCGAGACATACTTTGCATAGGCACGTTTCAGAAGGATACGTGCGACAACGTCTACCTGTATCCTATTTCCATGCCCTTTGACAGCCATTTCGAGGGCAGCGTGGTTTGGTGCTAACGGTCCAACTGTGGGTGAAGGATCTCACATTGAGTTCCCTTGTCATCCACAACCACCCAGTGTCCTGGTGCTTGTTGAAAGGTGCTGGTGATGAAGCATTCTCCCAAATGCCTTCATGCTCAAACCGCTGGCAATCCATTTGAACAATTGCCTTTCTGAGTTAACAGCAAGCCTGCTGCAAACTTAGGTAAGGCTGACAATAATATGATTTTCTGGCATTGTTAGTGTTCGGAAAGTTTAAATCAATTTCAAATTTGCATCCTGTTCTCTAATGAGTGTTGTGCCAATCTTGGTTTCAGAGATGATTTGAAAGGAGATATCGAGACAGTTTATTCGTCTTGAAGTGCTTTGATTCATTTTGTTTGCTGACAGGATTGTCACTTCAGCCAAGCCAGCAACAAAGCAACTTTAAATCTTGTCAAGAAAATATGAACAGCTGGAAGGATTTTCTGTTACATTCGGGTGCACCAACTTTTATGGTAGCAGTGAATTCGAAGTCTGCAAAGCATCAGTCAATATTGTGAAGGCATCCTTAGAAGAGGCTTCAATATTGTGACTTGCACTGTTTGAAAATAAGCTCAAACGCATATATTTCATTCAGATTGAACAAATTGCGTGGGTCACTTGACCACTGTGAGACATAATCCATAGAACTATTAAATTGAATTGAATTGTCATGCATTCATGTTTTCTATGAACATTTTGATGCAAAACTGACATGTTTCTATTGACATTGGTGAATATGATATTTTTCTTCAAATGCACCCTTCTGAAAACTGTAAGACTGAAACAGGCTGAATGAATCTCTTGCTTAATTCGTTCTCAATGATGAATGAGCTAAATGACAATTAATATTAGGCCTTTATTCCTCCAGGTCTTTTCCCGTTTGTTTCAAAGAGTGGGAAATTATAGCATCCTGAAAATACAAAATAGTGGTACTGATCTGAACTTTTGAAAAACTGCATTCCACTGAGTCGAGATCGACATAGTATGTGAGAAACGCAACTCCAGAATATTGATCAAACATCCACCAAGGAACAAAGTTGTAATTACAATCAGGAAGGGGACCTTTATAGCTGAACCTTTGTGCAGTTTTGTTCGGTTGTGAGGGTGATTACCTGTATTGTTGCTGCAGTTAACTCTGCTGATGCCATTTCTGGCGGATGAACATTGGCGGTGAATGTTTTAAGTTAACCTAATGGACGGGATATAAATCAAACCAAATACATTGTCCCAGGCGCTATCGAGTTTCTGGAAGTAGATTGCAGTTCGAGGCAGCAAAAGCAGTAGCGAATATCCCTTACTAGACCTGAGTTGTGTACTGCTGATAGTGAGCACTTTTTGGGAGACAGAAGGTGAATTATGCAGAAAATCCAGCACCTTTTCTCCACTAATTGCAAAAGGATGGATATCCTCGTTTCGATTCATTGAAACGCTATGGCGTTCGTATATTTACAGCGTTCCAGTTATTTTGATGAATCCCTGGCGACAGTGCTTAAATTTTTCATTGTCGATGGAACTTTGCATTAGTTTTTCTTTTAAACATTTATCCGTGATAGTTCCATAATTATTAACTAGTTATTTGCTAAAATCGTGATTTTGTGCCTTCTTCTCTTCAAGAATATTGAAGAGACGATGTTGTCGGAATTGTCTGGGAAAGAGATGCCAATGCGTCAAGATTTGGTTCGTTAATTTACACCTCATCTGCCTGAACCATTGATATTTATAATATTGTGTTTTATACATAGAAGGCTGAAATATATCATCTCCTTTGAAGTACATTTGCTGTCTGTGTCTCTCAGGTATGTTGTAGTCAACAATGATTGTCATCACTATGCTAAAGATTAACTTTTACGTTTTCAAATTTGAATGTGTTATGCATTATTTTACAAACTGTTTAATGTATGATCAAAGGAACTTGATTTAAATATACTAACATCATTTTATTTTTGTAGAATTGGAATAATAGCATCGTGTTTTAAGCAAACACAAGTTGTGCTGGAGAAACTCAAAAGGTCCTGCGGCATTGATGAAAGAGGAGATGTAGTTAACATATCGACTCAGGTATGGCTCCTCTTCCTAACTGAAAAACACCAAAAAAAGCAGTACCATTAACACAGTTTCTCTCTCCACATATGCTGCTCGCACTGATGCTGTGTCCAGTTTCCTTTCCATAAGGTTCAAACTTCCAACCAGTACTTTATTTGCCGTTCGTTCTTGTGTCTTACTTGTTTTGCGTTTTTTTTTGTGAATGGATTTATCTTGTGGAGTTGACGACCAGAAAGAGAAGTAATGATGACGTTGGATGTAATTTAATAAAAACCCTGAGGGATCATTTGAAGGAGATCTGGCTGGGGTCTGATCAAGAATAAATTTGCACAGGACAGAACATTTTTTTAACCTTTGTTTTGCCCACTAAAACTGTTTTTAGGCTGTTACATGTTAATCTGTCGCTTGTTACCCATGGTAAAACTGCATGTACTCGAAATGAATAAATTAGCAATTGCTGCTGTGTGATTATTAACACTTATAATGCTGTGATCATGTAGTCTAAGAGGAGGATAAAGCGGAATATTTAAGATGCCAACACTTACAAATAATTAAGCAGTCGGCAGTTTGCTGCCATCTAGGTAATGTTAGTTGTACTTTATTTCAGTAATGTTGATCGAGTAGAAATTTAATATGGCTGAAAAATATTTTTTATGGGGACGCTTTGCTTTTGCCACTGGGTGTCGTTAAAACTCTCTATAGGGATCATGAAAGCGTTGAATAAAGTGACAAAACAGCACCGAGAAGTGCAGTCATTAATTTTGTGAAAATGTTCACACTGCCAACACATGGATCCCAAAGAGGTTCACCAAATTTCCCTTTGCATTGGGTTGGCAGTGTCTATCTATGTGCAAACAAATTAGTGAAATTGAGAAGAAGGTTGACAACGTTTGTGCCCTACAGAAATTATATTTCTCGTTTTGTAAGTTTTGCATGAATTGATGATTTCATATTTCCAAATATCATTTAATTCACAAAGCAAAGGTAATTCTTTTACCTCGAGTTTTTATATCTGTTTATTGTTTTCGAAGTGCTGTATCGATTCATAACACATTAATT
Source organism: Stegostoma tigrinum (assembly GCF_030684315.1). Classification (NCBI taxonomy): domain Eukaryota; kingdom Metazoa; phylum Chordata; class Chondrichthyes; order Orectolobiformes; family Stegostomatidae; genus Stegostoma; species Stegostoma tigrinum. The sequence continues at coordinate 16,117,636 of NC_081396.1, read as the reverse complement.
CACATCCCTCTATTTCAGGTAGACTTTTGAACACTCAGGCTGAAGTCCAGGTAATCACATGTAATTGTCATATGAAGTGGAATCCCTATATTCTGTTGCCTCCTATAAAAAAGAATTTCGTGGTGGTAATGCCCATGTGTTAATGTTGATGTGTTAAACAGCATTTGTGCACAATTTAAGGGGGATACATTATTCCTGAATGTTCATAATTCCAGGATACAGGAGCGAAGAATGTGAGGATTCAAGACCTACGCAACACTGCTATTCTCCGATTGAGACATAATTAATAAGGATAGTGTTAAGGATCATCTCCCATTGACACTGCTGTCCTCAGTTCGAGAGACAACGAATGGGGAGAATGTGAAAGATCAATTTCATTCACAGTGCTCTTGTTGGACAAACATTTACATTGTTTCACTCATTATTGAGCGTTGATGTCGTGGTCAATTGACCATGCATCTCATAAGATTTCTTGCTGTGATGGCTGGAATTACCATTTCATTTTCTGTAGCTCCTGGGGAGGATCCTTTTGTTTTCTCGCCACTCAGTGCACAATATGACAGACAACTTTACTGGTCCTGCCTCTTGTGGTTTTCCAGAAATTAATGTCGTTTTTTTCATAAATATTTCCCATGATGGGTGCAGTTCCACCAACACTCAAACTGTTCCACACCATCCAGGAGAAGCAATTTTCCAATTCGCTTGATTGGGACTACATTCAGATACATCCATTTCCTCCACCCCCAGTGTTCAGTAGCAGCATTGTGTGCCATCTACAACACACACTTCAGAAATTACAAAGAAAACAAAGAAAACTAAGAAAATTACAGCACAGGAACAGACCCTTCGGCCCTCCAAGCCTGCGGTGATCGAGACCCTTTGCCTAACTTGTCATCTATTTTCAAATGATCTGAGTCCATTTCCTCCCTGCCCATCCATGTACCTGTCCAATTATATCTTAAAAGACGCTAACGTGTCTGCGTCTACCACCTCCACTGGCAATGCGTTGCAGGCACCCACCACCCTCTTTGTGAAGAACTTTCCACGCATATCTCCCTTAAACTTTCCTCCTCTCACTTTGAACTCATGACCCCGAGTAATTGAGGCCCCCACGCTGGGAAAAAGCTTCTTGCGATCCACCCTGTCTATACCCCTCATGATTTTGTAGACCTAATCAACTACAGATCTTCAGAAAGCACTTTTCAAACCCATGGGCTCTTTCTTGTGGACAGGCGAGGGCAGTAGGTACAATGAACAGCAACCTCTACAATATCTTTTCAGAGCCACTGACCATTCTGGTTTGGAAATATATCATTGTACCTTCTGTGTCGCTGGTCAAGATACTGGAAATCCCTTGCTACGGACATTATGAATCTGCACATAGCACACCGACTGTAGCCGTTCAACAAGGACAATCAACCCCACTTTCCAAAGGGGAGGATACTTCAGAGAGGTTGGCAAAAGTTGGTCCCATCCAGCAACGCTCGCATCCTATAGATTGATCAGATCAACCTTCTTACATTCACCAATTTAGAATCATTGTTTCTGTGGAAATATTTTTCTGTCGCTTGCTTTCTCTGAGTGAACGCCTCTTACAAAAACTTTGTACCCCTTTCAACATTCACAATATGGCAGATTGCATTTGCAGTGTCTCCTCACAATGCGCATAGTGAATGCGAGATGTGGGCTACAATGGGAGCATTCATAATCATAGGTTAACATTGGTTCCCATTTCTGTCCTCAACAGAGATATTGAAACTGATACTTGTGAATGGGGGCAGTTCTTGCTCTAGCTGAGTGTAGGGTCACTACTTGTGATTGTGGGGACTGTAGATGGTTATGTTTGGGACCTGTGGGACGCTATTGGTACGTATTGGGAGCTGGAATGTGGGACTGTAATAAATTCCCTGGACAGGGTTCTCTCTGGACCACGCCTCAGACACATTGTGACCAAGAATCTTTAGAGCAGAGGGACTGAGTGTGCTCTGGGGGAGTGTCAATCAGTGGAATGGGGACATTTCCCCTGGTCACACTCCTATGATGCTGCTGTCATCTGTTCAGTTAAAAATATGCTGCCGTTTCTTTGTGGCTGCATCAGAACCCGGTGCTGTCTGAAACCAGAAACGGATGTGACAACAGAACAACAACTGTCCAATCATTATTAACTTCTTAACAAGAGGACAAGAGATTTATTTGATTTCATCGTATAATCTGTGAATAATTGAAGGCAATGGAAGAGGTGGGTATCTGCTCTTCTTTACAATCTGGTGCAGTGGAAGGACAGGTATCTGAAAACAGACTTAACGTTTCGGGGCTGGTGACCCTTCCTCAGAATTGTCTCAGATCTACACAATGAAGCTACACACAGAGCACATTGGCATTTTTGAAATCTCAGTAAAGACCACACACTGTTTTCCAGGCTGCACACATCTTACGTTGATACTTGGAACATTTTACATATGAATGTGCCAGATTAATCAGTTGAGTGGTCATCAAGAAACAATGAGAGACATTATTGGTGTAATTTGTTTTAATGGAGAGTTTTTCTTGTTTCAGAGCAGATATTTTCTTGCGATGCTGGTGCTGGCGAAATTCCCAATGCTTCGCCAGTCTGGAAAACAGACATGTGCACTTATGCGCCTGATGGGGAGTCGAGCAGAAAAGTTCCACTACTGTACTTGGAAATGGGCCTCCCTGTCTTTGTACTCGCCCGATAAGCCCGGAGCAGAGCAATACTCCAGGGGAGGTAGAAGATAGCTGCCTCAGTACAGAGAGTGTCCAACATTTCGCCCAAACCACTGGGTTTCAAGTAATCCCCCAATCACAGGATCATCAGTGAACGTTTCAAACTTCTTGAAATTCATCCTTGAGGGCATTACATGTCAACTTACTGCCTATTCTTTGGAACCATTCAGGAAAATCATGAAAGTGTACAGCGGTATATACTTCAGATGCCAATATAGTTGAGGAAACAGCAGATACAGGTTTGTCCTGGAAAGTGTGAGTTTGCACTTTGGGAGATTAAATGTTGAGGAAAATTTTGCAGTTCACGACAGGACCCTGAAGAGTATAAATGTAGAGATGGGGATTTGGGCTTAAATTCACAACTCTCTGAAAGTGACTGCAGAAGTAGATAAGATAGTAAGAAGTCATATGGCATTCTTTCATATATTGATCAGGCCGTCGAGTGCAAAAGCCAAAAAGCCATGTTTCAGCTTTAGAAAAGTTTGGCTAAGTCGCATTTATTTTGTTGCAGAAAATTATGTATGTTGACGCTTTGGAGAGAGTACAGAAGTGGTTTTCAAGAAAGCTGCCTGGATTACAGTGTATGAGTTATAAAGAGAGGCCAGCAGACTCGAGTTGTTTACGCTGGAGCATGAAACAATGAGGGGAGACTTGATTTGCATAGGTAGGGTTGACAGTCAGATTTTGTTTCCCACAAGAGTTAACGTGTCTAATACCAGGGGGCAGGCCTTTAAATGACTTTTTGATCAACACAAAGATATACAAAGAATGAAGAGATATGGACTAAGGGCAGGCTGAAGGGATTAATTTAATTTGGCATCATGATCAACAGAACATGGTGACCAAACGCCCTGGTCCTGTGCTGTAGCGATATATGTTCTATGATATGAGGCGGTGCATTGAGTATGGTGTCTTGCCGGTTGGACTATTGCAATGGGATTGGGTGGAACAGAATTAGTTTTTGTTTATTCATTGTTACCCATTCCGTAATTGACTGAAAGACTGTTAAGCGAAATTGCTGTTGTAATGGAGGCCAGATGAGTTAAAGATGACAGTTTTTCTCCCTGACAGACAAGAGTGAATCAGACCCACTTTCCAACCATTGACATATTTAAACTCTCAATTCGGGAGTTTTCTTAAATTGAATTCAGACTCCAGCATCTGCCATGATGGATTTCGACCCCAGTTTCCAAGGCCACCAGAGATAATAGGAACTGCTGATGCTGGAGAATCCGAGATAACAAAGTGTAAAGCTGGATGACTACAGCAAGCCAAGCAGCATCTTAGGAGCACAAAAGCTGACGTTTCAGGCCCAGACCCTTCATCAGAAATGTGGGAGGGGGAGTGGGCTCGGAAATAAATAGGAAGACAGTGGGAGGCGGATCGAAGATGGATAGAGGAGAAGATAGGTTGGGAGGAGGCAGACAACTTAAAGAGGTCGGGATGGAGCCACTAGAGGTGAGTGTAGGTGAGAAATAGAGAGGGGATAGATCAGTCCGGGCAGGACGGGCAGATGAAGGGTGTGGGATGAGGTTAGTAAGTAGGAAATTGGGGTGCAGCTTGAGGTGGAATGCGGTGCTAGGCGAGAGCAAGAATAGGTTAGGGAGGCGGGGGCGAGCTCGGCTGGTTTTGGGATGCAGTCGGGGGAGGGGAGATTTTGAAGCTTGTGAAATCCACATTGATGCCGTTGGGCTGCACGTTTCACATGCAGAAGAAGAGTTGCTGTTCCTGCAACCTTTGGGTGGCATCGTTGTGGCACTGCACGAGGCCCAGGATGGACATGTCATCTAAGGAATGTGAGGGGGAATTGAAATGGTTTGTGATTGGGAGGTGCAGTTATTTATTATGAACCGAGCATGGGTGTTTTGCAAATCAGTCCCCAAAGCTCTGCTTGGTTTTCACGATGTAGAGGATGCTACAACTGGTACGGCAGCTGTAGTATACCACAATGGCAGATGTGCAGGTGAACATCTGCTTGATGTGGTAATTCTTCTTTGTGCCTTGGATGGGAGTTGGGGAGGGGGTGTGGTGTCAGGTTTTGCACTTCCTGTGGTTGCAGGTGAAAGTTCTGGTTGTGGTAGGGTTGGAAGGGAGTGTGCAGTGTACAAGGGAGTCCTAGAGAGAATGGTCCCACCGAAAAGCAGACAAGCGTGGGGAGGAAAAATGTGTTTGTTGGTGCAGTCGGATTGCAGATGGCGGAAGTTTCAGAGGATGATGCATTGGATCTGGAGGTTGGTGGGGTGGAACATGAGGATGAGGCGGATTCTCCTTTGGTGGTTTTTGCAGGGACGGGGTGTGAGGGATGAGTTGCTTGAAATGGAGGAGACACAGTTGAGGGCGATCTCAAACCCTGTGCTGTTTAATTTGTGGTCCTTGAAAAGCGAGGAATCTGAGATGTGCGAAAGTGAAATACCTCATCCTGGGAGCAGATGCGGTGGAGGCAAAGGAACTGGGAATAGGGGCTGGAATTGCAGCAGGAAGGCGGGTTGGAGGATGTGCATTCTGCGTCGCTGTGGGAGTCGGTGGGCTTGAAGCGGACATTGGTTCCTAGTTGGTTGCCCAAGAAGGAGACAGGAAGGTCCAGGAAGGTGAGGGAGGTGTTAGAGGTAGTCGAGGTGAACTTGAGGTTGGGGTGGAAGGTGTTGATGAAATGGAGGCACCTGGGCCTCTGGATTAACTGTTCAGTGAGAATGCCACTGGACTTCACCTTCCCCAATGAGAGACCTAGCTATAATGAGAAGATGGATGCTACTTCTGATGACTTGGAGATTTGTAGTCGGGGTGAGGAGTGAGAGTGGGTAGAAGGAGATGCAAACACTCCAAGTCATGGAAATATTAAACAGACTAATTTACCAGATCGACAGATGCTGACTGCTTCCCACACCTCTACCTCTATTTCCTGAGCAAGGCAACATACTCAATCCCAACAATATAGAGCATTCATCACGGGTCCACATTTCTGTTCGCGCTGAAATTTGTTCAAGTCAATGACTCGCGAGATAGCTTTTACATGGACTTCTTTTCAACACAATGTCAATCTCTCCCGTCATTGTGTTGTCGTAGAAACAGCTTCAACCTCAACCCTGGACCCTCAGTAAGAGGTCACTGGCATGTACGGGTAGATTGCTACCCCCTCTGGGAATTTGAATATAATTGGAAAAATTCCTGCTATCCCTTGAGTTTTGCTTGGTTCTTTTCGCAGAACTATTGAGTTCATTGATTGATTGAAGTTAAAGCACGTTTCATAGCACCTTAAGCTGCTCTCTGAATGTAGTCTGTGTCATGGCATGTATTGCAGTCTTAGTACAACAACTGAGGAACTACAGCATAAAACCTAATTCCTGAACAAATTCGTGTATAAAGCTAGACCAAGAGCGTAAAGATACCATTCGGTTCTAAATAGAATACACCATTATCATTGACCAGAAAAAGATGAAATTTGCTAAGATAACAAGGAGTAAAATGATGGATTTCCGTCGGCTCTCCATTTCTGGGTCTCTGACTCTCTGACTCTCTGACCAATGAGTCTCCTGAGGGTTTGGCCGGTCAAGAAAATGTGTCAGGCAGCGAAAACATTGAGCAGCAGAATCAGGACGAACGGGAGAGCCGGCGTGAGAATGTGATGGAGAAACTCGATGATGACCCAGAACCGAAATTCCCGAACATCATTGGTTACACGGCAAAACCAGGGCCTGTTCAAAAGCCAATAGCGAGCTGTCAGCATAAAATACCAGAAAGTGTTCTTTCAACAGCTCAGCACAGACACTGTGCCCAGAACCACAGCCGCTGTTTCCACGTTGCAATATTTACTTTTCAGCTTGTGGAAACAAATGGCCAAAATTTGATCAAAGCTGAAAGTGACGGTGAACCAGACAGAACAGTCAGTGACTGCAGACAGCAGGGCGGCGTGAATGTTAAACACAGGGACGGAATACAGGAAGATAATATGGATGTAATAAACCATTGGCATGTGTCTCAATATCAAGTCAATGATAATGACCATGAGGCCTGTCGCTGCCATGGCCACCAGGTAACAGGTGACACATTTGGAGAGACAACACTTTTTGCGAGAGAGGATCACTAATCTCACTGTGGTAACTGTGGTGAAGGGAAATAAACAATGATATTAGATATGAGGCGACAGAAAACTGGGCACAATTCTCGACGTGTGGTCTCACCATCATGTTATATAATTGTGAGAACACTTCTTTAATTATTCGGCCCTTCTGTAATAAATGCCAGAATTCCATACGCCTTTCTGATGATATGCTGCACCTGCATACACAGATTCTGGAACTCTTGCACAAGGACACCCAGAACTCTCTGTCCCGAAACACTTTGCATCTGCTTTCCATTTGAATAATAATTTGCCCATTTATTTTTCCAGACAAAATCGGCAACCTCACAGTTCTGCACATGAAATTCAATCAGCCTAATCCTGGCTTCTTCTGCTTGCCTGTCAATATACATCACTCAAGTCTTCATCTTCTCATCACAGTCTGCTTGCCCACCTCTGACACGGTGAAATTTTGTTTCACACGTTTGTGTTCCTTTAACGACGTTACTGCAATTGTGTATGTGCATTCAGGATGTAAGTCTTTAATAAGTTTACATGTTCACAGTTGTTGTGAACTTTGTGCTGAGACATGATGTGACCCGGAACAATAATCAATGGGATTATACCAAACCTGAATGTTAATTCCAAATTCACTCAAGTTTTTCACCTGTCATTTTTAATTTGAAAGGGAGTATAGAATTTGAGTATAGAATTTACCGCGGTGCCAGGTGTTTCCTGTTGATTAAACAGAAAGGCAAGGCGCACACTGACGGTTCGCTGGTTCTGCAGTCTGTGAACTGTTTTCACACACTGAGCCTTCTATAAATCTTGCCGAATTCCAAGGTATTTTGAGATATGCTGCCACAGGTTTTCAGGAAATACGCCGTGTCTCACTTGGTGCATATCAAGGAGAGGGAATGTCCAGCATTTCCCAGGCAGCCCCTCCACTCGTGCATTTAACTCCTCTCTGAATGATCCGATGTCCTCAGTTAGTTGGAAGTTAACCTCTATCGCAACACGACCAAAATGCGTCCTGAAATTCAGCACAATATCTGTGAAACATTGCTCCGGCAAAGTGACATAGACAGATGGAGCAAATCAGCTCAAATTAGACTGGGATTTGGTTGGTAATGTGAATGAACATCACCGGACACACTAAAGTGGTTCCAGATCTGTAACCATTGGAATGCAGTCAAAGTTCTGAGCTGGTTGCAAGTCGGAATTAAGCATGGATAAGGCTGCAGAAGCTCGGGGGGATACGTGGAGTTAACGTTTCCTGACTATTGACTGTGAATCAGAACTAAAGAGGACTGAATAGTCCTGGTTTACATGTCATTCATCCATGATGTGCAATTGAAAGATATGGCGAGTGTAACCAGAGCAAAACATCAACACAGATTTTATCGTAGATATGAAGAGATATGGATGCGAAATCTGTATCAATGATATGTGTGACTATTGAGATGTTACTCATCTAACCACCAACATTGCCAAACACATCACTAATGTATAGTCCGGACAACTGAGGTCTGAACACTGATCCTCGTGGAACAACACTGGTAACGGGCCTTCAGTGAAAAAGTAAAAGGAACACAGTTCCACAAATTCCCAATGCCTTCGTTGACCCAACCACTTTACATGACATACAACGTGGTCTACACCTGAACAATAAGTACTTACCTGCGGGAGGGTAATTGGACACGTTGAATCTTGTTTCAGTCTCTCAGTATTTGTAGTGTCCACAGTCAGTGTGCAAAGATGCTCACACCTTTTCTTACATTAACGGCAGGTTGAAGCCAAACATGTCAAGCATTGTCTCAAATGCGTAATCTCAATCAGCAATAATGTGATTAAAGGGGTAGTTAACAGTACATATACAGCAGTGCTTACACAGCAATAAACTTCACAGTGATGCCCAGTTTGAATTTTCCTGGGGCACATGGCTCTCAGCCAATCACAAAGATTGTCCAGTGTTTGTCTGTGTGAAGAGAAAAACAGAGTGATTTAATCCTCTCCATACTGCCTGGGCGTGTGCCCCCAAAAAAGCCTCATGAAGCTCCACGCCATTCAGGACAAATAAGCTCGCATTATTGGCCCCACATTCACATCCATCCACTACCTCCACCAACACTCAATAAAAGGAGTGTACTATTGTCAAACTACACTCCGCAAATTCAGCAACGCTCTTCATCCAGAAGCTCAGGGAGCTTTATTGCAAATCACACCATGGCAGATGGACGACTTTCAAATTAATTACGAAAAACAAGAGCTGAGTTCTGTCCACAAAAAGTTGTCATATTGATCTACTAAACAGACCGAGATAATGATGTCTGGCATACTTATTCAGGATTGTCCATTCCTGAAGCTCGAGCTGCAACAGTGGAAGGCAGTGGTCTTTCAACAGATCTTTGAATTTGCTGAGCAAGGTGAATTCGGAGTGGATAGCATTCCTGGGCAAGCTTGGGAATTCTAAATCGCATAAAAAAAATCTTTAAAAACATGAACAAATCATTCTGTTTGTCTGTCCAATTGTTTTGCAGCGGATAGTTTAAAGGTGAATGGTAACTGAAGCAAAGTTGGCTGAGCATGTTACATTCAATCTAACATTCACGTAGACAAATACAAAATAGGAGCAGGGGTGGGTTATTTGATCCGACATTCTGTTCCATCACTCAGTGTGTGAGAGCAATGGGGATATACAAGCAAGGTATAATGTTTGCTCATACTAACAGGGATCACCTCAGCGTGAAAGGATTGAACAGAATGGACGTTTTAAAATGTATCTGATGTATCACCTTGTGTCACTTTGCAGGTGGCCATGCTGAAGATGTGGCACTGCTGGACCTAATACAAGGGAATGTAGATGTTCAAGAGATCGAACTGTCTCTGGCCGAGCATTTTGGGGACCATGTCCACGAATCTATAAGTTTCAAAGAAATGATGGAAAGGGACAATGATAATGCAGAAATTTAAGTTCTTCAGGTGAAGGAAGGATAACTTCAATATTAGTAGCCAGGGTGTGGCAATAATAGAATTGGAGCAGCTACTTGTCGGCAAGATTTCATATGGAAAATGGGAGTCTCTTAAAAGTCATGCAATGAGCATTTATGGTCAGCATGTTTTCTGAGACTACAGGTCAACAGGATATTAGTCTCGGGAACCCTGGAGTTCAAAGGATTCCAGTTTGACCAAGAAAAATATGGAACAATGTGTTTGGTGCAGAGCTTTGAAAACAAAGGACAGACTCTACAAAAGAGAGAAAAGAGTGTGTGTGTTTTCTGAGAAAAAGAGGAATTAAGAGACCATAGAGAGGGGTGACATATCCCTGGCAGAGAAGAATAAGAAAATCATGTGGCTCTACCACCCGCCACACCCCAGCATTTCATATGTATATAGTATCGAAGAGGGGAGGAGTGCAGCCGATGACAGAGCAAACGTGCAATCTGTGTGTGAAGCCAAAGGAGGTTGATGTGGTGTTAAATGAATATTCCTCATCTGTATTCAGAAAGGCAAGGAAATTGGAGCTTTCGTTTGGGATGGCGAGGTTCTGGAACATGTTCAGATTAGTAAGGAATAGGTGATTAATACTGTGGCAGTCATGAAGGTGGATAAATCCCAGGGCCTGATGCTTTGTATCCAAAAGCTGCTATTCGATACAGGAGAGGAAATTTCTGGGGAGATACACTGAATATTTTTTTGGCCGGAGGTGAAGTGCTAAATGACTGGAGGATAGATAATGTTGTTCCTTGTTAAAGACAGCAGGGAGAGGTGAGATAATAGCTGTCAAATTAGTCTGATGCCAGGAGCAGGGAAAGTGTTGGAACAAATTCTGGGCAAAAGAATGAATAAACATTTCCAAAAGCAGGGATAGATCAAGGATTGTCAACATTAATGTGGAAGAGAGCGATCCTCTGTGATGAATTTTACTGAATTTTTTGGAAAGTGGATTAAAGAAATTCATGACAGCATTGCAGTTGATGTGGATTACATGGTCTCATCACTGAGACCTTTGACATGAACCCACATGGAAAGCTGGTAACAAAGGTAAGATCCAGTATGATCCAAAGTTGGAAAAATTGATTCGATGTTGGCTTTCAAAGTGGAGGCAAAGAGTGACTGTGGATGTTATTTTTATGATTCGAAGCTTGTTGCAAATGACTTAGCACAGGTTTCGGTGTTTGAATCCTTCCTGTTTGTTATGTACATTTACACATTCGATATGCTGTAGAAGGTGTAATTCACCAGTTACAAAATTACTGAAAAGTTGATGGTGTTATTGATCGTGAGGCGGATGGTCTCAGGCTACAGTCTGACTGTCATCACCTGGCAAATGTGGCAGAACATTGGAAGATATAATTTAATCCTGACAAGTGAGTCATTATTCATTTTGAATGGCTCAGTAAGGGAAGGATATAAAAAACAAATGTTCAGGCCGTGTGGAGAAAAGAGGAACAACGGTATTTTGTTGTACAGGTTCTCAGATCCCTGAAAGTGTCAGCACATGTAGCCGGGTTTGAAAAGAAGACATACAGAATGTTTTCCTTCATTAGATGGGGTGTAGAATAGGTATCACTTTATAAAACAGTGTTTAGGCCGAGGATGGTACACTGCCAGTCACCGCACTATCTGGGGGGCGTGACTGCATGTAAACACTATTTTAAAATACCACTTGGCATCACTCTGCATCACAAACCAGATGTCGAGCCAACTGAGTTAACTGTTTCCCGCATCAGCTGACTTTATTTGGGACCTCCACCAATTAAAGCTTAGGCGTGGTTAACCTCCTGTTGAACCCACCACTTTCCGTCTCTCTCTCTTTCATAGGATAGTCCCTGATGGCCCTCTTGGGCTTTATCTGTTGCCTTCAACTCCCATAGAGTTCATGTAGATGCTTTAATGATGGGAAAGCTTGGCATCTCTTCACGAATGTGTTCAATGACAGTGCTGTATGTTTGAGAAATCCACTGGCTCATCACCCACTGAGTTAAGAAAGCAATCCTCGCCACTGACCGTAACTTCCTACCCCATGCCCCAAGAGACTGACGCTTTCTTTTGGATACCCTTAAGGAGATGGAACATCAGATCCAGGCTGTATGCCCAGCCCTGGCATAACTAGACACGTTTCAATAAGATCATCTCTCATTCTCCCGAAAAAAACACTTCAGCTACGTTCTCTGCAATGTCCTGGACAGCATCTGTGAAAAAAAAAATCCCTTGCTCTTGTACTGAAGCCCTTGTTGAATGAAGACAAATTTACCACACACCTTTCTAGTCAAACATGCCTTCTTGCATTCAGTTGCTGCTCTACAGGGTCACCCACATCACGTTGTTCCTCTCCACTTCATAACTCTGAAATATTTATATAACACGATGATATGGTGTCCTCTTTCCTCACCCCTCAATGTCGCTAATTCCGTACTAATCCAAATTAGACTGCATCTTTCATGTATTTGCTCACTGACTCAGCTTATTTGGATGGTGGTGAAACCGCTTTGAGTGGCCCTCATCAGTAAACGTGACTTGATTCCCTCATCCAAATCATTGACCTGTATTGTGAACAGTTAAGGTCCAAAAGCTGATATCTCATTTCACCACTTATCATAGTTTTCCATTGAAAGTATGTTATTTTCCTGTTCTCGAACCTCATCTTTGTCTTGGCCAGGAAATTACCTGCCTTCGTGAGAACTTTCATTTTGAACACCAACCTGTTATATGAGGATTTATCAACAGCATTCTAAAATACGAAAACATCACCAAGCCTATTTTACAAAACAGTGCACAACTCAAAAACTGTAGCGTTCTCAAGCATGGCTTCCATCCCATAAATCCATTCTGCCTTTGCTTCCCGTTAGTACTTTCCAACTTGGGTATTATCACATGATACACAGTGGGCAAAGTGCTCCCGTAACACTGCACTTAGTGCCACAGTCTACACGCCCCTGACTGCCCTTTCCACAATTTTAAAACAGTTGGGTCGCATTTCTTTCACAGTCATACACGAGGATTTTCTCAGAATCGGCCAACCTTCTGAAATATGGCAGAACAAGCATCCACCGAATGTATTGCCCCCTCCTGTAGTGCCCAAAAATGTAGATTATCAGGCCCTCAGGCTTTATTCACATTTATAATTGAATGAAGTAACACCCTAGGCGCCATGACATCAAACACTGCAGGTTTAAACCACACCAGGCGTACCAGCAGATAACAGGGAGTGAGTGAGATGTGGCAATCACAATCTAAAGTAATGATACAATCTTATTTTTGGGATCTGTTCAAGTTCATTTGGAAAGTTAGTTGAAGAGCTAATATTTTCAGAACTAATGAAAGGTGAAGTTAAAGCAAAACTAGGCAAACAATGGAGTAAGTAAACATTCTAGCAACATCGGGGTAGAGATTAAAACGTTGATGTTTTGAAACCAATACGGCACTGTTCGGGATCATGGTAGCTTTTGTGCTGTGGACAGGATGGGCAGGAGCAGATGGTGAGTATTCCAAGGAGCAAGGGAAAAGGGAGCACTGGTTATGATACATGGAGTGTGAAGATGCAGAATGAGTGTTAATGATTGGTGCGATGAGATCAACATGAGTCTGCACTGCTGTGACCAAAGCCGACAGCATACCAACACTGAGGGGAGGAAAAGGATGAATTGTAATCCAAAGGAAGGACTGAGATACTGCTTTGAAGTTGTTGTCCTCCATTTTGTGTCCTGAAGAGTGTAAAGAGCAGAAGCAGAAATTGAGATGTTTCTCCAGCTGCCCGAGGAAATGATGATTTGCACAATCTTTACAAAGACGCTGAAACCTCTTGCGATCGTGTGATTCTCTGATATGGATTCCGCTGTAGGCACTCGCTTCCAAGCCACAGTCTTAAACGTCATTGATCTCTCAAGATAATCTAGTGCTTGGAACCCGCTTTCAATGTGCCCATTCATGGTCACATCACTTCTCATTGGTGGAGAATACGAGAGCTCATTTCACAGTGAGCAAACATCAAAACCTCGTGGTTGTTGGAGAGAAACACTGGCCTCTGCACAACCCGTGGTCAAGGAACTGAGTCTTACAGAAATCGAGGTGACATTTGATTCGTTAACTGCTCCTCAGTATCTGTGAAACAGCACTCAACTCATGTACAGATTTAACCTGCTACCAGCAAGTCAGAAGATGTTTGTAACACTCCTGAACGTGCTTCTACTGCAGCTATTGAACTGTGAGTTATGGTCTACTGAATATATTCCCTTTAATACTTATAGGCCAACCATTGCTGAGATATATAAGTCATAACAATATAAATATCAGTCTGTGCGAGAGAAAATATTGACACAAAATGCAATTTTTTCAGAGCACACGGTGACAATCATTGTTCTGCTAAGGGACACAGTCAGCTTCGTAACATGAAATAAACACTGACCCTGAAAAGTGAACTCTGCTTTCTGCCCACAGATACTGCCAGAACTGTTGCCTTTTTCCAGGAATTTCTGTTTTTGATTCTGATTTCCAGCGTCGGCTGCTCATTTTGTTTCTGTTAGCCGTTTTGGTAATTTTCCGAATCTGGTCTAAAGGCTGTCACTGTTCCGGGCAATATCGACAATATCAGATAAGCGTCTTTTCCAAAAGACTTCTTTCCTTTATTTCCAAAATGTGCTTTTTATCTATAGATGATCTGTACAGGCATACATCATCACGAAAGCAGTTTGGCTCTGTTCTGTCGCGTGTGAAGGAATAAGAAGTGAGTTGAACTGCAACAAGCAAACAAACCAACGACATTTCTTCCATTTATAAGATTTTAATTACATTTATTTGAGGCAAACAGGCAGGTCCAAGAGCTGAACGGGCCCCAATTTAACTTTGGCAGAAAGGCTTCAGACAGCAGTGTCCCAATTGGCTGCAGCTGGCCCAAGCTTTGGCGCATCCCTCAGCATGTCGGCTTGGGCGTTGGAATGTTCCAGGCTGTAATACTGGGTCGGGCCAACTGCCTCGTCTGGAAGACCAACAGCTTTCGGGGAGACCAAAGAGCGTCTTTCACCGACTTGATGGTCCTCAGGTGCAGTTGATGTTTGTCACAATGTGGGTTCTGGGGAACAGATTGCAGGGAACAGAGCCTTGTGTCACGCAGCTTCTTTGGATGGGCGCTGAAAAATTCCACTGCATCTTTCTCCAGGCATCATTTACAAAGACACATTCCTGAGGATATGTGTGATCCTCTCTACCACGGACACACACACCCTGCTCCCAATGCCAAGCAGCTGCTTCTAGCGTAGCGTGTATTAGCGCACTGAGTCCAGGCGTCCATTAAGTTAGTGACTTTTTCAGCACCAGCAAACGATTCCTTTGCGCTCTTGGAAACTTCTAGTGATGAGGAATCCTGTGAAATAACTTGGAGTGTCTGCCCAGGGATGAACCCGACGGGATCCATCCTGTCATTTTCCCGCAGAGTATTGTGCACACGAACAGATGTGTATAAACTACGTTATTATGGCGCTGTTCAGTCAGCGGTGGGTTTTTGCTCACATTGCTGGAAATGGGTTTGAAGAATTGGCTTTCTGTGTCGGGGGAAGGCTGCTGTGAACTCAGGCACGACTGACAATATTGTCATTTTCAGGCAATATTCACGCTATGAAAATTTAAATTGATTTTAAAATTGTTCCCCATTCTGTAGTGAGGGTTGTGCCAGACTGAGAGATCCTTTGAACAGAAATTTTCAGGCAGTTTGCCCGCCTTGTTTTGATTTGATTTTCATTTCGCCCATTGTGTTATCGCTTAAGGAAAGCAAACAATAAAGAAAATTTCAATCTTGTTCAGAAGTTTGAAAGAGCTGGACGCGTTTTCTGTTACATTCGAGTGCAGAAGATTCTGAGCGAACAGTGGACTCAGTGTCTGTAAAACACGAGTAAATGCGATGTTTGCCGTCGATTGAGGTCACACAATCACAAACATTTCTCTCAGGTTGTGTTTCTCTCCAGGGCTGCTTGACTGTGTTGTCATGTAAGTAACAGGAGTGTGATTTTAAGTCACTTGTCAGCATTCACAATTCGTCTAAACATTTTGATGCAGAACTGTTATGTTTCTGTAGATATTAGTTAATAATACAACTGTTCCGAAAACTGAAACAGCCTGCCTGAAATTTTCACTCAATTTATTCTTAATGATGAATGCTTTACGTTGCAATTAATGTGAGGAGATTAATTCTGCGACTGCATTTCTGTTTATTCAGAAATATGGGGACGTCTGGTTTAGTCTGGTGGTGGCATGAATTGAGGAAAAATTCCGTTTCTTTGAGGCTAGGAACATCCACATTACGTGAGGGCGAGAATTACAGAAGCTTTTTTTTTCATGAATTCCTTGGAGGCAATTTAATTCGTCACCTTTTGAGTTCACTTGGAATTTGAATTTTATTTGAAACCTTTTGGGTTCAATTCGCTTGGATCAGATTTTTCATTATGTTTATAAGGTTTTCTTTTAAAGAGTTGGAGAAGTGTGTGATATATAATCTCGGAAGTTACACAAACCATTTTAATGTTCACCTTGTACCACAGTTACGAACAATGGATCTCTTGCGACACTATTGCTCTGTTATAAATGTCCATGTTCAGGAAGAAACAATTGGGAGAAGCACTTCAAAGGAGAAATGTTCATCTCAGTTTTTCTTTTTTCTTGTGATAGCAACTCTTTATCTTAGAATTTATTCTACTAAGTGGGTATAATTCAAAATCCATTCGGTGTGTTTCACTTTAATTAGTGACGATAATCATGAAATACAAGACGTGAATAAATGTGATAATTCCTAACTTTTTACTTAATTTATATTCCATGTTAATTCATGTTTAAAAGTGACAGTTTTTCTGTATTTCTGTCAATGTCAGTAATTTGTTATTTCATATTCCAGTCATGATTTATATTTAATTCAGTTATGTAGATTTCAATCAAAGTGTGATTACATTCTTCAATCTAATAAGCGTACCATTGAAAATAAAAGTCCTGTATCCCATGTGTAGCTGAAGCAGACTGGAATTGAACTTGCCATGTTTCTTGTTGCACACATTCAGCTTGATTTAGGTCTCAATCTATGTAAGAATAGAGTATTTCAGAGTGAAATCTGTCGAACCCAGTGATTATACATTGAAAATGATGTCTTCTGCTACGTTGCAAACCAATTATCATGTGGGATAGAAAAGTTTGAAAAGAGTTTAAATGTGCATGCATTTTGCAAAGCAATCATACTCATTCTCTCAATACATCCAGCTTAGAATCAGAAGCAAAATTTTTGAATAGTCTTCATTTGTAACAGTGCTCCATCAGTTACTGTGTTCAGAATGATGCCACTTATTTGACGTTGATTCTTTTTTGAGAAAACTGCCCAGTTTGAGACGAATGTCAAAGGTCTGATATATCACATTGAGATCAACATCCTATCCACTGTTCTGGAGACTTGATGGAAAAAGAAATCTGGTTCATTAATATTCGTCAAGGAAGGAAATCTGATTCCCCTACCAGGCTGGCGTGTACATGACTCCAGACCCACGCGATGTGTTTGACTCTGAACTTCCCTCTGGGCAATTAGTGATGGGCAATAAATGCTGCCTGGCCAACGATGCCCTCATCCTGTAAATAAATAAAGGGGAATAAAGCGAATGTGTACAGCAGAGACTGAATGAATCCCAGGCCAGCACTGAGTGTCCATCTAACTCATGGTCCGTCTTGGCTTAATGAGTGAGAATAGAAGAAAACTTATTCTGAGACTGAAAGCAACAAATTATCGGTTTATACACTATTTAAAAGTTGCATGGGAAAGAATTTGCAGGAAATTAAAAAGAAATCATTACATTTTGTCATGCAATCAGAGACATTTCAACTGAAATTAAACTGAATATGTGTTTTGATTCCTACAGCATTTGGGCAGCGGTGCAAAATGTTATCATTTACAGGGCAAACTCAGAATGCACTTGAAACTTTAAAAAAAATCTAAAACGGGTTTGTTACTAACCCGTCTCCAGTGCAGTTGGACTTGGGTAACTAATAATCCAAAAGTGACATAATGAGGGCAATGAGGAAAGGAAATGGAAAGAATTGAGCAGTTTGTTGAAAGTGATAGCAAAAGCCCCTTCGAATGAAAGATATCCTTTCTTTGTTTTGACAAACAGAATTATTTTTTGACAGTGATATGGTAAGCTATCTGTTTTGAACCACAGTAAAGCCACATGTCATGGAAATAGGGAAATTGAGAATTCCTGTTGGATATGTTCATGATGAAGCTTGCTGCGGCCATGTAGCACGGGGAGCAGCTGAAACCAAATTTTTTATTTTGCCAAATGCAAAACTCAAAAGGGAATGAGCTCTCAGGATGTATTCGCTGACTTGTTCTGTGAACCGGTGCTTATTTCATTATTTTTGATCGAACAAAACTCTTCAGGTCCTGAGATAACACGGTGTAGAGCTGGATGAGCACAGGAGGCCAAGCGGCATCAGAGGAGCAGGAAAGCTGATGTTTCCCGAAACCGTCAACTTCCCTGTTCCTCTGATGCTGCTTGGCCTCCTGCGTTCATCCAACTCTACAGTGCGTTACCTCAGATTCTCCAACATCTGCAGTTCCTCCTCCCCCTAAAACTCCTGCATTGTTTTAATGGGGCGCCGTGCTTTGTCTCCCCCGGGAAATATTTATGCTGCGTACAGGGATCGTAATGATATTGAGTAAGTCGGCAGTGCAGCACTGAGCAGAACAATCAGTAATTTTCTGAAACCTTCACAGTGCCAACACATGGGTTGTAATGTCCCTCACTAAGGTCCCAGTACATTGCTTTGGCAGTGTGACTGTTGAATTGAAGCCGATTTTATTCAATTTCGGAAAGACGACATGTCCACATTTATTTGTGCGGAAGTTATATTTCCTGATGTGTATGCATTGCATAAAATGATGATTTCACATTTCGAGACGCCGTTTATTTTGCAAAGTAATGGCAATTTTTATCCCCGGTTCGTTTGAGCATTTTGAATTTATTTCTAAGCGTTGTATTAATTCCTGACCCTTTATTCATATCCTTGTCTTTCAGGCAGACTTGTCGACACTCAGGCCGAGAGCACAGGTAATTTAATGTCATTATCACATGGAGTAGAATCCCCATGGTCTGGTGTGTCTGTTCGAACACCATGTTGTGGTGTTAATATGCATGCATTAATGTTCATGTGTTAACCAGCTGTGGGGACATAACTGAAGGGGGATGCAATACTCCTGAAGGTCGCTATTTCCAGAATTCCTGGGGAAGAGAGTGTGAGCAGTTTTTCCACTCAAACTGCAGTTCTCAGATCGAGAGACAATGAGTGAGGAGGGTTTAAAACATCAGCGGAACACACAGTGCTGCTGTCTGGAACTCATTTTCAATCATTTCACTCACTGTTGAACATTGACATCTCGGTCGCGTGTCATACATCCCATTAGGTTGCTGGCTGCGCTGGGCGGATATACCGTCTCACTGCATTATGATCCCAGGGCGGGTCCTTCGTGTTTTCTCGCCAGTCAGTGCTGAACGCGATGGAAAGCAGATCACTCCCGACACGCTCCTCTCAACTTTCCTGAATTTCAAACATGTTCTGAACACTTGACTGAACGGGGTGAAGCTCCCACAAAGCTCAAAAACCTCAACATCAATCAGGGCAATGAAGCCCACTCGCCTGGCACCGCACAGACTCCTTCCACCGCCGACGCCCAGCAGCAGCGGTATGTGCTATCCACAAGGCGCGCTGCAGAAATTCGCAAAAGTTCCTGAGCCGGCAGCTACCAAATGCCAGGCCGCTTCCATCGAGCAGGAAAGAGCAGCAGATACATGGGATAACCACCAGCTGCCATTTCCCCTTCTAAAACATTCCCTATCCAACCCTGGAAATATTTTGTTTGGCAGAATCCTGGAATTCCGTCCCACATGACATTCTGTATCTACCTTCAGTGCATGGACTGCAGTGTTTTACGAAGCCAGATCACTACCAGCTTCTCAAAGGGGGCAGTGAGAGATGCATAATGCATGTTGTCTCAGGCAGAGACACCCATGTCCCATAAATCAATAATGAATATCATTCTTCTCACGTTGGCTCGTTTATAGGAATTGTTCCTGTGAACACATTTCTCTATCTCTCTCAGTGAGTGAGCACTACTTAATAAAATTGACCCTTCTCCTTTCACCATATACAGTCCGTTTTCTGAGTTATATTATTGCAGAGTGCATTTGTACCATTCCCTCACAGTCATTGCAGGTTCATGGCGAACGTGGGCTGTGATGACACATTGCATGTATCTGCCTTGTGAACCTTATTTGCTATTCCTGTGTTTTACAGAGACGGTGAGACTGAGACTTGGGAACGGGGGCAGTCCTTGCGCTGGCCGAGTGGAGGTTCATTACAAGTGGCTGTGGGGGACTGTGTTTGATGATAACTGGGACCTGCCAGACGTTAATGTTGTGTGTCGGGAGCTGGACTGTGGGACTGCAGTCTCTGCCCTGCTTCGTTCTCACTTTGGACCAGGATCCGGACCCATTGTGACGGGGTATGTTATGTGCAATGCGACCGAGCGTGCTCTGCGGGACTGTAAATCAGCAACTTGGGATCACTACAACAATCCACATGCCAATGATGCAGGTGTCATCTGTTCAGGTGAGAACTGGCTGCTGTTTCTATGTCGCTGTGTCACAGCGCGACACTATCCAAAACCGCAAAGAGATATGATAGCCGAACGATAAATGCCCAATCGTTATGAACATCACAATAACTGATTCACTGGCTCATACTGTATCATTATAGAATGTGTTGTGTAACTGAAGGTTACGGCAGAGTGAATACCTGTTACTCTTCAAAGCCCGGTGAAGGGGAAGGACAGGTGCCCCTTGTTATTTCACTTGGAGTTACATTGAGAGAGCTGTACTGCCGGAAATATTTCACATACAACCGAATGAATAATAACTTTCTACATCGTGTTGGCTGGAAGAATCACTTTGTATAATTTATCTTCGGGATGAAAGTCGCTTTCTCTCGGACCAGCTGAGGGTTAGGAATTAGGGGCGAACATAAATGAGGTCGACAGGGCTTCAACCACGCAGAAACTGACGGGACACTCCACAGTCGAATTTTGATAAATCTACCATTAATCAGATATATGCCCATCAGTCAATAATGTGAGTTGTAATCATTTAATTCCTCATGATTTCAGAGCACAGAGCTCCGAGGTTGGTATCTGGAAATTCCCCATGCTCTGGCAGGCTGGAGGTCCAGTTTGGTGATACCTGGAAAACAGTGTGTGGTCTTGACTGGGATTTGCAAAACGCCAACGTGGCCTGTGCACAGCTTCACTGTGGAGTGGCCGTGTCTGTTTCAAGCTCTGCTCATTCGGGAGGCAGTTCTCTGCTCATTGCTAGTGAGGTCTTCAAATGTGCGGGCAATGAGACTCATCTGGGGAAGTGTTCTCGGTCTTCAGAGACTCACCAGGATTGCAGTGGACACAAGAATGTCACCCTGATATGTTCTGGTGAGTGCAGATTATATTTTTTAACATGTTTTAATATTTGGAAAAGTGATTCTACTGCCATTCCTGGTATTGATCTAAGTGTGCGAGCTACAACCAGCCCAGCTCTTACCCTCCATCCAATGCATCCCAAAACCAGTCCAACCTGTCTCTGCCTCCCTAACCTGTTCTTCCTCTCACCCATCCCTTCCTCCCACCCCGATCCTCACCCCCATCTCCGACCTACTAATCTCATCCCACCTCCTTGACCTGTCCGTCATCCCTGGACTGACCCATCCCCTCCCTACCTCCCCACCTGTACTCTCTGCACCTATCTTCTTTTCTCTCCATCCTCAGTCTGCCTCCCCCTCTCTCCCTATTTATTCCAGAACCCTCACCCCATCCCCCTCTTGATGAAGGGTCTAGGCCCGAAACGTCAGCTTTTGTGCTCCTGAGATGGTGCTTGGCCTGCTGTGTTCATCCAGCCTCACATTTTATTATCTTGGATTCTCCAGCATCTGCAGTTCCCAGTATCTCTGATACAAACTAAGCCTTTTAGTTTCCAATCTAATCACGCACTGAATGCTATTCTCTACACTAAATACGCAATTATTGGGAATTAAAATGTTTCAGTACGTTTACAGCTGTATTGGAGAAAAGCTTTCTTCGATTTTGTAAATGGTCGAGACTGTCTAAAAGTCGATCATATGACCACAGTCAGCCCAACTTGACACAAATACACGGAAGTGAACGTAACAGAATTAAATGAATGTCAAGCCAGTCGTGTTTTTTTAGCCTTCCCTGCCCAGATAATATTTTTGAGTAATGTTTCCACACGGTTTGCAACAATTGAACATTACCCTTTCCAACAATTTCTGCAGCAAGAATTTCCAGCTCATAATGCCTCATCGCCTGCCTTGCATCAGCATGGTAATGTGTTCTACAATGGTCTTGCGAATTTAACATCGTGCCTGCAGCGACCCTTTTCGTTCTCTGACCTTTCACGTTGATTTGAATTTACTTTGCCTTAATATCTCAGTGTATTTTACAACAGTGTGCATATTGACAGTTGTCTGATTCTGAAATTCTGTTCTGATTCTAATGCACACCATACCTCTTGCCCTAAAACTGAACATCTGTGTGTAAAACTCCTCCAACGATCAGCGAACGGGAGCAATCTTTTCCTCATCTGCCTTGCTTGAGGTCGTCAAATTTCCGTACACCTCCATTTCCTCCAGTTCCATTGCTTCAACAATTGCTGAACCAGTACAAATTTACAGAAGCTCGTTTGTATATCCGTTCCAGTACCGTTCATCTGCAACTTGCCAAGGACGATGTTTTCTCTTTGTGAATTGTGCATTGTACTTGGTTCCTTGAATTCTTACAACGGGGAAACAGGCCATTCAGCCGAACAATTCACCAGCAGCTTTGCGACCAGCGTCCCACCACATGCCTGCAATTCCCACGGCTGATCCAGATGATTTATATGTCCCTGGACATTACGGGCAATCTAGCCTGGCCACTGCACCAAACTGAACATCCGATCAATCAGTAATTTTGTGAAACCTTCAGCTGCCAACATATGGAATATGAAGTCCCTCACCAATATCCCAGTACCTTGGTTTGGCAGTGTGCCTGTCTGTGTGAAAACAATTTGGTTAAATTTAGGTTAAAGAAATGACCATTATTATTTGCAGCAGGTTTTTTTTATTGATTTATATCTAATGCTTAAAACGATGATTTCACATTTCCAGAGATCATTTATGTCGCGAAGTAATGACATCATTTCCCACCAGTTTATTTGTACTTGTTGAATTTATTTCGAAGTTTTACGTGGACTCATGACACCTTATTGTATCTCTGTATTTCAGGCAGACTTGTCGACACTGAGGCCGCGAGCTCTGGTAATTTTATGACATTACTACATGGAGTAGAACTCCGATATTATGGTGTGCCTGTTCGAATGTCATGTTGTGGTGTTCATGTGCATGCATTAATATTCATGTGTTAGCCAGCTGTCTGCACATAAGTGAAGCGCCGGGGGGGAGCGGCTTGCAATGCTCCTGAAGATCTCTATTTCCACGATTGCTGGGAAGGCAGAGTGAGCAGTAATCCCTAGTGAGACGGTCAATGAGGCTTCCTGAAAAGGTGACAGGGATTTCTGACTCAAACTGCCGTCTCAAGAATGTGAGGGAACGAATGCGGGCCCCTGGAGAGGAGAGTGTGAGTGATCAGCTCCCACTCACGCTGCTGTGTTCGGAAGCAGAGAGAATGACTGGGGAGAGAGTGAAAGATCAGTTAAACACGCACTGCTGCTGTCGGAAACTCATTGAAATGGTCTCACTGACGAGTGAGCAGTGACATTGTGGTCACATGATCATGCACCCCACAATATTGCTGGCTGTGCTGGACGGATGTGCCATTTCATTTTATTACGTTTCCAGGGCAGGCTGTCCGTGTTTTTGTCTCTGCTCACTGCTGAGCAAGACGGAAAGCAGAACATCCCTGGCACATCCCTTTCCTGGGCTTTCCTGAAGTTGAAATATTTTCTGAACGCTGACCTGGATAGGCACACCTCCAGCAACATTCAGGAACCTCGACACCATTCAGGAAAACGCAGCTGAGCTGAGAGACCCATATGCAGCCCTTCCACCACCGAGCCTCAGTACCAGCAGTGTGTGTTATCTGCAAGATACGCTGCGGAAACTGACAGAAAGCTCCTGTGCTGTCACCGACCAAACACCAGAGCCCTGCCATCTCGAAGGACAAGGGTAGCCGGTCCATGGGATAACCACCAGCGAGAAGCCCCTCTTCTAAACGTGCTCACCACCACCTTCTCAAGGGGGTAGCTAGGGGCGGGAGATGAATTCTGGCCTAGGCAGCGGCGCCCACGTCTCGTGAATTAATCATAAACATTGTCCAAATTAGAGCAAATATTTCCTTCAAAATATTTCTCTTATCCGAGCTGTCTATGAGTGAACACCACTGTATCATGTAACAGTCTGTTTCCTGATTGATATTGTGACCGAGTGCATTTGATTGCATGGAGAACGGGGGATGGGGGATGTGATGGGAGTTTTCATGTTTACACATTGTGAACTCAGCTGCTACGCCTGTCTGTTACAGAGGCTGTGAGACTGAGACTTGAGAACGGGGGCAGTCCTTGTGCTGGCCGAGTGGAGATTCACTACAAGGGGCTGTGGGGGACTGTGTATGATGTTTACTGGGACCTGGCAGATGCTAATGTTGTTTGTCGGGAGCTGAACTGTGGGACTGCGGTCTCTGCCCTGATCGGTTCTCACTTTGGACCGGCATCCGGACACATTGTGACAGGGAAAGTTTGGTGCACCGGGACTGAGCAAACTCTGCGGGAATGCCCATCAATGGAATGGGGTCACTACGACTTTTCACACGTCAACGATGCTGGTGTCATCTGTTCAGGTAAAAATCTGCTGCTGTTTCTCTGTAGTTGTATCACACCATGTCTGAATCCAGGAAGAGATGGGATAATAAAATGACAACTGTCCAATAATTATGGCCACTGCCATCATAAACTCACTTGTTCAATCCGTATCACTATATAATACGTTGGATACTTGGAGATAATGGCAGAGGTGACTATCTGTTTCTCTTTACCCTCCAGTGAAGACGCTGAAGTGGTGAGCACTGAGGTTTCACTTGAAGCTACACTGATGCACCGACAGTGCTGGAACTATCAAATATATAAGCAAATGACTGATAAGATTCTACACTGTGTGGTGTAGCGGAGTCAGTTTGTGTAATTTATCTGAGGCTGAAATTCTCTGTCTTTCAATAAGCCGAGGATCAGAAATGCGGGGCTGAACAGAAATGAGGTCGACAGGGGGACCCCAACCCGACACAGCCTGATGGACCATTTCACAGGCGAATGTGATAGGTCTGTCATTAACTCTGTACAAAACTCTGGTGTGGCCGCACTTGGAGTATTGTGTGCAGTTCTGGTCACCGCATTATAAGAAGGATGTGGAAGCTTTGGAAAGGGTGCAGAGGAGATTTACTAGGAAGTTGCCTGGTATGGAGGGAAGGTCTTACGAGGATAGGCTGAGGGACCTGAGGCTGTTTTTGTTGGAGAGAACAAGGTTGAGAGGTGACTTAATTTAAACATATAAAATAATCAGAGGGTTAGATAGGGTGGATAGGGAAAGCCTTTTTCCGAGGATGGTGACGGCGAGCACGAGGGGGCATAGCTCTAAATTGAGGGGTGAAAGATACAGGACAGATGTCAGAGATGGTTTCTTTACTCATAGAGTAGTAAGGAAATGGAACGCATTGCCTGTAACGGTAGTAGATTCGCCAACTTTAGGTACATTTAAGTTATCATTGGATAAGCAAATGAACGGAGGTTAGATGGGCTTGAGATTGGTGTGACAGGTCGGCCCAACATCGCGGGCCGAAAGGCCTGTGCTGTGCTGTAAAGTTCTATATTAATAAGATGAATGTTCATCCCTCAATAATATGAGTTACCATTGTTGCAAGATCTTTTGATTCGGTGTGTTTTTTGTTTTAGAGCACAGAGCTCCGATGTTGGTGCGCGGAAATTCCCAATGCTCCGGCAGGCTGGAAGTGCAGTTTGGGAACACCTCGAAAACAGTGTGTGGTCTTGACTGGGATTTGAAAAACGCCAATGTGGTCTGCGCACAGCTTCATTGTGGAGTGGCCGTGTCTGCGACAAGCTCTGCTCATTCTGGAGGCACTTCTGTGCTGATGAGTAATGAGGCCTTTGAATGTGCGGGCAATGAGAATCAACTGTGGAAGTGCCCTCGGACTTCATCCATTCAACAGGATTGTAGTGGACACAACAATGTCACCCTGATGTGTTCTGGTGAGTACAAACCTAACGAAGAGGAAAAATATTTCGCCTTAGTGTTTCCAAACGTGATGCTGCTGGCATCCCTGACATTGCTTTGATGGTGTCAAATCTAAACTGATCCTTACAGCGAGGCGGACCAGTTGCAATGTAGTAAAAGGCAGGAAATTGAAATGCCTCGAAATGTTGTGTATCTGACATGGAATCCAAAGACGATCCTTTTGCTTCGTTGACTTGACATACTAGTTTGAATTTATCTTGCCTTAATGTCACTGCGCATTTTTCAACAGCCTCTACATTATCAGTGATAACAAAGTGTGGAGCTGGATGAACACAGCAGGCCAAACAGCATCTTAGGAGCACAAAAGCTGACGTTTCTTTAGCCCCACAATCTGAAGTTGCTGCGAAAGTCCTAATATTGTTAAATCGTCCATTGCCTGACGGGTAGACACCATCAGGTTCACTCACTCACAGGTCGTCCCTGTCGAGAGGCAGAGCAGCCTTATGATCGTCACGAGGAGCATCCGTCTTAAACTGTCACAAGACTCTTGGCCATCATCATCTTCCCTTTGAACAGAGACAAGCAGCTTCTACTTTTCTCACAATGTTAATGGATTTTGAAACTCGCGTTCACAAGAATTTAGTTTCGTGCAGAATGTGATTTGCATTTTGCTCACTCAGAAACTTTATGCAATTTCGGTGGATGATTGACATCAGCTTTGTGGGTAAGTAGTGGAGGAACAGGCGTGGTAGGGGAACAGGGAACACTCCCTCTAAACCAGGACTTTCTTCAATGTTCCCTTATATTTGAACGAGGAAATACACGCTCAGGTATCTGAGCGCCTCACCTGGAGAAAGAAGTGTATTTCTCCAGCTGATGTAATTTTTCCGGTAGAATAACCAACAACGTTTGAAGTCAAATGGAGAGCAAGAGCATGCCATTATTTTGTGAAACTTAGTATTAAAACCAGTAATTGTTGCAGACAGGCGAACCCCAGAGGGAAGAGGGGAATTCATTTTAATCTGCAGCTCAAGTGATATATTGCAGTGACTCATGTTGTGATATTGATTTTGTTTTCAGTTCTGAGGAAGGGTCACCGGACCCGAAACGTTAACTCTGTTTTCTCCTCCACAGATGCTGCCAGACCTGCTGAGCTTTTCCAGCAACTTTGTTTTTACTCCTGAATTACAGCATCCGCAGTTCTTTTGGCTTTGATCGATTTTTCTTTCTTGTGGACTGAAGGGGTTTGCATGCAAATTTGCCACCGATTTCGAGGAACAGATAGTGCTGGAGAAACTCGGGAGGTCTTGCAGCAGCTGTGGGAGAAATCAGAGTCAACGTTTTAGTCCAGTGACCGTTGCTCAGAACTGATTGGCGTGAAATCGTTGTTCTGGCCCTTGAGCGGCGCAGAAGGACGATGTGAAAAAACTTGTTCTAGCATCTCCCTGTGCACGTGAAGTTGGCCTGGAAATAAGTAGGTTATTGGGAATCCTTTCCGACTTGAGCCGGATATCACTGAGAAATGATGCCCTTGGAAACCTGCAGCATTTAATTTTGATGGTGATTCGCATTTGACAGAGTGATCACTAAATCAATCAGAAACAGTTCCTCAAAAAGCCTTTGATAATCTAATACCTTGTACTGGAAGATGCAAACCAGCGGCAATTGATCAGTTGGGTTGTGAGCGGGAATATGAGAAATGAATGCACTTAGATCCCAGTGCAAATATGGTGAGGGAATGCTTATTGGAGAAAAGAGCTTGGACACGTTGGCAGCATGTCGGGAGTTTCTAATCACCAGAACAGCGATGTGAAAAACAGTGAAGTTAGGAGCATTGAGTAAATCCTCACAGACACTGCCTGTGGCGTTGTGTGGTCAATTATGCACGATGGACTGCGAATAAGCAGAAAGCATTTCAATTCACTCCCTCCGACTTCGGCCGGGCAGCTTCCCTAAAAAACATTTATGGGTTGTAGACAGGACGCTTCATTGCGTCATTTTCCCAGATTAGGCGCTCGTGTTGTTCCACACTTCTTCCAAATGTTTGGAAGAGAAATGTGATGGTATGGATAAAACGTTCCGAAAAATTATCCGGTAAGCTGTGTTTCATGTTTCTTTTTTACAAGTGGTGCACTGTTCATTGATTGTTAATTCTTACATGTCTCCATTGAGTTTAACCTTTGTTCTAAATGCATTTTGCGTTGCAGATGAAAATTGGTGGCCAAGACTTGTGAGTGGGGGAAGCCGCTGTGATGGCCAAGTTGAAATTTACTACAATGGAAGCTGGGGCAGACCACAGAACAACCTGTGGGATCTGAATGGGGCTCACGTTGTTTGCAGACAGCTGGGATGCGGTTGTGCTTTTGAAACATATAACTCTTCCAAGTACGGGGAGAGTGATGGAAGTCTGAGAGTGTATGATATCCAGTGTCTTGGAGAAGAATCGCAGCTCCGAGACTGCAGGATCTCCAGTCCGTTGAACTCATCTGCCACTGACAGCAGTTGTGTCGGAGTCTTCTGCTCAGGTGAGAAAAAGCTTCACATTTGAACCTTCTGCGAAATATCAAACCAAATATCTGATTGCCGAGTATGTATATCACTCATTCTTCAGTGTCACTCAGACGGTCACTTAACTCCATTGCAACAGCAGTTGTGGGCCTGATGGATGACGTTGGGGAACTGAGTTTTGTATTTGCAAGGTACAAGCTACAAGCATTTTGTAATCCAGCAGTAAAACTGACACATGTCGACCAGAGAGTGGTTAGCATGGGGAGAGTTTAAAGTCGTGATAAGAGTGATGTGTTTCAACGACCTTTACTCAGTCCATAGAGATTTTGGTGTTTCTGAAGGATTGCCTGATATTGTCCGTGGAGGCTAAAAGATCATAATTAAAGTTGAAGAAGACGCGCAAGAAGACAGAGTTTGTGCAAAACAGTGGTCTTGAGATAAATCGCATGGGAAACAGTGATACTCATGTTCTATGAGGGGTGGGGTGTCAATAGTGGGTGGTGTGATGAGGGGCAAGTGAGAAAAGTCGGATGAAATTACAGTAGGACACTAAGGTTTAAGTGTTACACCACAATTGCCATGTAACCAATTTAGACGATCAGCTTCAGCGATGCTTGAAAATGTGACTGAAGCTAGCTCATGGAGAAACATTTGTTTTGAGTTGAAATTTCCATTGAGTGTTGGATGGGCGATTGGACAGGAAACCACTGGAATACAGATGTTTGGAAACAGATGCACGATGTGTGATCAGTAAGCTCCTAGATGAAACGTAAAGTTTTGTGTTGCTAAATAGTGAGAAGAATAGCCTTAGATTGCATAAATATGCAGACAGATGATCGGAAGGGCATCAGTGGTGATTGAAATTCAAAACATAGGAGTGTAAGGTGGCGTATTTACGCATGACAAGCCAAGGGAAGGTCCGGTATGAACAGTCATCGGATGCTGAGGCACAGCCATTCTCAGAGGAAACTTGATGTGTGCCTGCACCAATCTGTTGGAATACAGGGACATTCAGATTAAGTGGTTAGGAAGGAAGATCGAACACTTGCCTTCAGCATCCGAGGCATGAAGTATAAGAGAACGGAGGCCTTGCTGAAAGCGTCTTAAACTTCTTTTCGGCCAAAGGTACAATAGTGAATGTGGCCATGGAATGTATATTCATGGAGGGACGCTGTTGCAGTGGAGAGGATTTTGCTTGGGCTGGAGCATTTTAATGACGGTACCAGTTAAGGTATCTATTGTTACATTCGCTCCCAGCTAAACAAATTCTTTGTTCACAGTGACTTAATATGCTGGAGGTGCAGAACTCGTAGATCCTATTGAGCTGCAGTTGCTTGGCCTTTTGCTCATTCCGAATTTAATGGGTCCAACACAGGCGCTGGTGAAATGATTTTCCGAACAACAGTATCGATAAATTTCTCTGAGAACTCCCTTTCTCGAACCTGTCCTTGCTGAATCATTACAGCTGACACTTTGACCATGTTTTTTGGACCTCTGACCTCTGGCCGATTTTCGTCTGAAGGATGGAGTGCTATTGCTCCTGTTTTTGTGTTGAAGTGTTTTGTTCCGCTGTATATCTCAGTTATATATGTTGGAGGAAGCATGGAAATATATTGGAAGAACAGAATATTCTGGGTTCTATAAAGTCACTGTCAATGTCTCAATAGAGTTTTGGGGCAGTGATGCAATCAGACTTGTGCCAGTATCTATGTGCTGTGCATTCTTGCTGAAAGGATTGATTTAATCTCTTGATGTTGTCAGATATTCTGTTTCAGGCTTTTGTTACGTTACAGGAAAATGTAAGACTCACCTTAGCTCAATCAAAAAGTAATTGAACAAAGAAGGACGTCGTTATTGAAAGTATAATAATCGGTTTTATTGTTGAACAGAACACATGCAGTTAAGGCTATCTGATGGTGGAAACCCATGTGCTGGCCGAGTGGAGATTTACTACAAAGGAACGTGGGGATCTGTTTGTGATGACTCTTGGGATGTGATGGACGCTGAAGTGGTTTGCAAACAGCTGGGTTGTGGAAATGCACTGCACGTGGCACTTCCTTCCTCCTCCCCACCGGGCTCAGGCCCAGTTTGGTTGAAAGATGTGATGTGTTCCGGAAATGAATCGTTTCTGTGGGACTGTCCTTCAGTGCAACTGCGTCACCAGGATGACTGTTCTCACAAGGAGGATGTGAGAATTATGTGCTCAGGTGAGACCACTCTCGGTGTTGTCATTCTCCACCAGTGTCAGAGACGAGGCTTCAGAGTGAACTGGGGAGTATGAACAGCAGAGGCAAAAATTGATCACAATGGCCCATCTCAGGACCATGCTGCACGAGTGATCGGGGATACTATTTAATCGACATTAAAGCCTCCTTCCGTGGATATTTTCCGTTATCATATACTTGCCAAAATAAGTACAGAGGAAGAATTTATGTTTCATTATAAGCAGCCCGGATGGAGCAAATATTTCCTAAAATGTCCACTAGGGATCTCATAACAAACGTTTGTTTGTGATCTTTGGTTCGCTCACCAGAAATATCATTCCTGTCTGTGTAACATTCGATCACTCTATGATTGTATATCTGGTCGATTCTTAGTTTGCAATGAGTGATTCCCCTCTTGCCCTTTTAACCACATTTCGCCACCTTAGACGTGGCCGAATTACAACATTATCACCTGCTGGTCGCACATACTGCCCATCTCTTAACATGTACTTGCCTTTTTCACGATCTTCCTGCTCTGTTACTTTACTCCACAGTTTGTTGTCAGTTCGAATGTTTGCAATTGTCTCGGGCTTACCAAATCCAAATTGTTCTCCCCGATATTAAACAGCTATAACATCAGTCCCAGTTCCACTAGATTACCACTTCCACTCTTCTGAAAATTTCACAAACTTCTTTGACCTGACTCGTTTTATTGCTGTACATTTCTTCGCTGCAAATTTTCACACTCAATCCTTTCAAGATTCCAGTAGTCCCTCGCTGCATGACTTTTAAAACTCCATGAGCGATGCATCTTCTGCCCTGGTTCTGCTTTGTACATCGGTAACTTCTTCCAATCGTATAATAAGGCATTTCATGCATTGTATTCATTTACAAGACTGGAGTTGAGTTTTAAATGACGGACACAGCAATGCACCGAAGACATAAACAAACTATGAATTGGATATCTGTTGTTGTACGAACAGAGCACAAGGAGATGCGGCTGGTGAATGGAAAACATCGCTGTGAGGGGAGAGTGGAAGTGTTCTACAATGAGACCTGGGGGACAGTGTGCTCGGAGAGTCTGGATTACCACGATGCGGAAGTGATTTGTAAACAGTTGCACTGCGGTGCCCTCCAATCCATTGATCATGAAGCTCAGGTATTCGGAGCCGGAACAGGACCTATTTGGCTTGATGAGATAGAATGCCTTTCAGACGAGTCGACCCTGTGGCAATGTCGGAGAGATCCGTGGGGACAACACAACTGTAAACACACGGAAGATGCCGGTGTTGTTTGTTCAGGTAACTCTACAAACGCTCTCAATGTTTGGGTGTCATGTGAAACACTGATTTCGAGTAGAGTTAGCACATTTTTCCTCTTAACAGAGAGCGATGCGACGAAAGACCAGCTCCTCAAATCAAATTCTTGCCATCAACCATCAGGTACGTCCTCATCATGAAGGCGCCAGCAAACACAATACGACTCCTGCTTTGTACTGCATTTAAAAGTAACCTGTTCTGTGCCACAGATTCGCAACATAGCGTGCGCCTAGATGGAGGCAGCAACAACTGTTCAGGGAGAGTGGAGATCAAGTGCGATGAACGCTGGGGCACATTGTGTGGGGATTCCTGGGATATAACTGATGCCAATGTTGTCTGCGGACAGCTGAGATGTGGCTTCGCTCTATCGGCCCGAGGGGGGCCCGCTGTCTCCCTGGGTGAAGGTGTGATCTGGCAGAATGATGTGAAGTGCAAGGGAAGTGAATCCTCTCTTGCCGAGTGTCTCTCCCCAGCTCCAGCACAAAGGCAATGCAATCACAAGGAAACTGCCAGTGTGACCTGTTCTGGTAAGGACGATGCTGACCGTTGATCATCAATGTCACAAATTAGTGCCGACATTTGCCCTCTGGTATTGAATTTCACCATCTTGAATATTTGTGCAATCTCTTCCACAGGGTCCTATTTGATGTCGACTTCCCCCTCACTTCCACCTGCGGGTATTTATAATGATACTATTTTAAATGTTTGTGTTAGCGTTACGTTCCTGATAAATGACATTAACGCTACTTACATTTTCATGAATTTGAAGTTTATATCGGCATTTAATCATTGATCAATCCTTTGAAAGTATACAAAGCAGCCTCTAACTAAGCTAAAATTCTCTCTAATCTCTTCTTTAAGGACAGGGAAGCGAATCCATTTCCATGCCTGTTGTCGTCTGTTTATCGTTAGGAGCTCTGTTGATTCTTGATTTGTTGGCACTACTAGTGGTCATGTGGAAGCGATTGCAAATGAAAGGTGAGCCTCACATTTAGCGAATGACCTAACACCCAGTCAGTTATCTTGCTCATTATGTTGTCGGAGCTGGAGAAAGCTCTTTCACTTTTCCATCAATTATCCTAAATGGTGACGGGTGTGAGGCCTTTTCTGACTTTTTGATTTTTTTCAAGGGGCTTTACCCATTGAAACGCCAAATATGGCTTTGAGACAAGGATATAATACTTTAATAAGAACATTGTGGAGATAAAAGAAAATGGAAATTGTGTCAAATATTCATGAAACCCCTCAGTGCCAGTGGATCGAAACAGAATGAACGTTTGATGTGGTGTTATACCAAATTATTTTCAATGGGAAGTAAATGTGAAGACTGAACATTTATCTTTAGTTAACTTTTAGACAAAACTCCCGAACAACTTGTTGCTTGTCGCAATGTACATTTAAAATTCATTGAGAGGTCCGCTCACTCCCTGTAATTGTTTATTCACAGTTTGTTTTCCTTAGCAGTTATTAGGATTCTGGGAGCTGATGCCAGAACCTACGATGAGAGTATTAAGCGCCTTTTTAGGCTTACTTTCAGAAATCCAACAATTGATTCCCCCTGACTGGCCAATTAAAACATCCTTACACTTTGCAGTGGTTGAAAAGCATTTGCCTGGGAATGATTTTCCACCAGAGGGCGATGGCAATCAACACGAATAATCCTCATTTTCTCGACTTTTCACTTTGTTTTCAGTTTAACTTATACACAGCAAACAAAAGTAAACAATGTGTGAAGCTGGATGAACAGAGCAGGCAAAGCAGCATCTCAGGAGCACCTCCTGCAGTGCCACAGTGATGCCACCAGAAGGTTGCAGGAACAGCACCTCATAATCCGTTTGGGAACCCTGCAGCCCAATGGTATCAATGCAGACTTCACAAGCTTCAAAATCTCCCCTTCCCCCACTGCATCCCAAAACCAGCACAGCTCGTCCTCTCCCCCAACTGCATACCGAAACCAGCCCAGCCTGTCCCCCGCGTCCCTAACCTGTTCTTCCCCTCACCTCTCCCTTCCTCCCACCTCAAGCCACACCTCCATTTCCTACCTACTAACCTCATCCCGGCTCCTTGACCTGTCCGTCTTCCTTGGACTGACCTATCCCCTCCCTACCTCCCCACCTATACTCTCCTCTCCACATCTCTTCTTTTCTCTCCATCTTTGGTCCGCCTCCCCCTCTCTCCCTATTTATTCCAGAACCCTCTCCCAATCCCCCTCTCTGATGAAGGGTCTAGGCCCGAAACATCAATTTTTGTGCTCCTGAGATGCTGCTTGGCCTGCTGTGTTCATCCAGCTTCACACTTTATTACCTTGGATTCTCCAGCATCTGCAGTTCCCATTACTTCTGAAACAAAAGTGTATACTTCGTTTATGGTTGAGAATGTCAATGACGTTCTCCTTAATTCATTTGTTTCACGTTATTATTTCCAACTAATGGAAACATTATACATTTTGTACATAATTGTACATTTGTGTAATCACAGCATTCAAATATTGAGAGACTGTAGGAACTGTCGATGCTGGAGAATCGATGTAACAAGGTGTAGAGCTGGATGAACACAGCCGGCCAAGCAGCATCAGAGGTGCAGGAAAGCTGACGCTTCGGATCTGGACCCTTAAAATACTAATACATTTTCTATCATCTGAGCATTTTTTTTTGGCCGGCACCTATACCCTGACTATTGATTTGTCACCTTCCCACAGTTGTCAAGATTGTTTTGTCTATTTATCGTTCATGAATTAAAGATATTTACCATTTTTTCCATGCCATAAGCAATTTCTATGGCCACTGACATTTACCGTCTATTACAGCATTATCAGCTGATTTTTATTTTCGAATGAACGTTTGCACCTGTTGGTCGCGATTCCTAATTCGAGCAGAGCTGACGGTGTACTTCAAACCCATCACATCTTAGTCTCTACGTTTAACAGAATAAATTCCACAAATTGATAAGACATGACGATTAATCATGATCTGTTCACTTGATTTTCTACACGGGCTCTGCCCTCACTGATCAGCCAATGTTGTGTCTATATTCTCTTCTCCTGCCTTGCATGAACCGTAAGAGTTTCACATTAATGCTGCTTCAGAAATAAACTCAGCATTACTGCGAGAGTTCAGCTACAAATGCTAACCTGTCTATCCTTCCTTCAACAGGCCTTTGCACTGGTAACAGAGACTCAAGTCTTGGTATGTACCAAGGAATTTACGAAGAAATTTCGAATATTCCCTCTGGCAAGAAGACGGATCAGGAATATGGACCAGGTATATCCTGTCTCCTTCATAGTGAGTCGCTACTGGATAAGTATGGCCTCCCTTCAATTTCAGTGATCAGTGAACTGATTGAGCTTGATTATTTGTTAAATCTCTGCCCTCGTGTGAAGGAAGTGATCGTAGAGAATAAATTCCAGTTTGTTTAAGATCGTGAAAAAATTGCACTTTGATTATTCCCACTGACCTTCATTCCCAACAGCTTATTTCTGACATTTGTCAGTAAATACAGACAGAACTATCTTTCATAGATAACAAGGTGTAGAGCTGGGTGAACACAGCAGGCCAAGCAGCATCGGAGGAGCAGGAAGTTTGACGTTTCAGACCTGGACACATCTTCAGAAAAAAAAGACCCTTCTGAAGCACGGTCTAGACCCGAAACGTCAACATTCCTGCTCCTCTGGTGCTGCTTGTCCCGCTGTGTTTATCCAGCTCCACACCTTGTTATCTCTGAGTCTCCAGTATCTGAAGTTTCTTCTACTCCAGAACTATCTCTCACATACGACACTCTTTTCACTCTGACTCCTTCGGTTATCTAAACAATAACTACTGATTGAATGTGCAGTAATATAATCTTCGTCTCGAGCCTCACTAACACAGTACATAGAATTACAAGTGAAATTAAGGAATTAATATGAAAATAAACATGAACAATCACAGAAGTGCAAACAGTACAGATGAATTCTTTTCAGTACATTGCATGTAAACCTGGTAGTACCTGGTAACAAACAATTCGAAGAAAACAAAATGTTTTACTTCATTAGAGTAGGAACAACAGATATATGGATAGTTATCTAAAAGTTTGACACGTTTGGTGTTTACGAAGTGTGTAAATATCCTAAAAGGGAGGATTACTTACCGAGCCTGGTGATAGTGAAGAGTCAAATCAGGTAGATAATCGAATTATAATAAATACTGGATCATGTTTTTATTTTGACACACATATCGTTGCAATAAATATGAGCAGGGTCACTACATAAAACATAGAACAGTAGAGCAGAGTACAGGCCCTTCGGCCCACGATATTGTGGTGATCCAGTATCTGACTAAGATCAGTCTACCCTGCATACCCTACATTTTGGTATCCTCCTTGTGCCAATGCCTCTTATCGTTATAACACCTCTATTATGTCAGCTCTCATTTTTCTTTGCTTCAATGAAAAACATCCGAGCTCCCTCAACCATTCCTTTTAAGAGCTAGCCTCCAGTCCAGGCAGCATCCTCGGAAATCTCCTCTGCACCCTCTCTAAAGCTTCCGTATCTTTCCTATAATGAGTTGATCATAACTGAACACGATAATCCTGGTGTGGTCTGACCTGAGTTAAACAGAGCTGTACTATAACCACATGGCTCTCACACTCAACTCCCCTGCCAATGAAAGCCAACACGCCATATGCCTTCTTTACAACCCTGTCAACTTGGATAGCATCCATGGACGTGGACACCAAGATCCCTCTGTTCCTCCACACTGTTGAGAATCCTGTCAAAAGCTGGTATTCTGCATTCAAATTCGACCTTCCGAAATGAATCACATCTCATTTTTCACACGTGAACATCATTGAAATGATTGATGGCATTTTCACACTGAGAAACAATTGAATGAAATATTCTGAGGAATGATGCATAAAATAACCAGAAAATGACAGTTGTCAAATAGAAGAAATGTGCATTTTTTCAAATCAAACTGAAAAGCGAATCGGAGATAATGAAGGAAATTGTTGGGAATCTGAGGGCGTTGGGCTCACTTTGTCATATACTCTCAACTAATTGTCTAAATTACAGATTACGTCATTGAATGTAACGTGTATGATGCATTTGTCTGTTCTACAAGTGAAAGTTTGATGTGACGACTAAAATTTGCTTCCCACCTCCCATTCCAGTGATTTGGCATTTCCCTGTAGCAGAACCACCTCATTCTGTGCATTGAATGCTTTCCCATTATAGGTTCTATTGAAAATGCTCCAGTATTGCTACAGGCACAGTGAAACAAAAATGCTTCCATTTTTCACGGTCCAATTAAGGTCAAAATACATGAAAGCATAATCCATATATCTGTGTGATTTATGAGCAAATTTAGGTCATTTGGCACATCCAGCCTGTTCCACCATTCTATCATAATTGAGAAAACCCTCAACAACTTTCTGCTGGCTTCTCGCTGGACGTTCATCATCATCGAACCCGTACTGTGTGGAAACAGCCCATTCGAACCAACAAGCCCACACTGACCCTTAGAGTTCCCACCCGGACTCAAACCCCCAATTTACACACCCCTGAAAAGTATGGGCAATTCAGCACAGTCAATCCACCGAGGCTGCAGATCGTTGGGCTGTGGGAGGAAAACAGAGCCCCGGAGGAAACCGACCTGGACACAGGGAGAA
This sequence comes from Stegostoma tigrinum, assembly GCF_030684315.1. Taxonomy (NCBI): domain Eukaryota; kingdom Metazoa; phylum Chordata; class Chondrichthyes; order Orectolobiformes; family Stegostomatidae; genus Stegostoma; species Stegostoma tigrinum. The sequence continues at coordinate 16,079,834 of NC_081396.1, read as the reverse complement.
CGTGCAATGTCCACACAGACGGTCACCTGGGGGTGGAATCGAACTGTGTCCCTGGTGCTGTGAGGCAGTGCTGATCACTGAGACACCGTGCCACCCTTATCGCCCTTATCAATAAGTAATCACTATGTCTCTGTCTTAAAGTTACCCAATGACATGGTCTCCATAGCCTTCTGTGTCAATGAGTTCCACAGATTATCCAACCTCTGCCTCAGCAAATTCCGCCTCAAGACATATCTAAAGGATACTTGCTTCATGAGGAGATTGAAGCTGACAATGAACCTCCTTTTTTGCCATTTATTTTCCAGTAAATTATGCTTCCATCGACTCACTCAATCGCATTGAATACTACACCAGCCACAGCCTGACTGATAATAATCCGGGATCAGAAAATCCTGAGGAGATCTCCGACAGTATTCCAGGTTTGTATGTGTGCACTTTCTGTCAGCTCACTTCCATCCTTCTCTCCCACTGCCTTTCTGAGTGCTTCTCAAATTTATTTCGCCCCTTTTGCCCAACACCCTGACAAACGGGGAGTTTCAGATTCCCACGGGCTTCTGAGTGGAAGCAATTTTATTTTCAAACTCTTGTAGTTCTATCTTTCCTTCCCTGAAATCTATGCCCTGATCTTTGATCTCTCCAATACATTACATTCTGTCTAACTCCAACTTCGCCCTTCATAATTGCATGCAGCAAAATACCGTCTACCTCTCAGTGTCCTCATATCGAAGGAAAACATATGAAAGGAGGAACAGGAGCACCTATTCAGCCACGTGAGTCTGTTTTGTTACTCGATGAGATTATGGCTGTCTGTTGTGTGGCTAAAATCCAGCTACCTGCCTTCGCACTATATCGATTAATTTTTGATCAATAAAAAAAACTCTGTCTCCCATTTAAAATTTATAACTAATGTTAAGGTCAATTGCTTTTTGAGGAATATAATTTGAAAACACTCCCAGCCTTTGTTTTTCCTTGGCATCTCCTGAACGACCTGGCCATGAATCCAAAAACTCAAAACTTCAACCAATGACAATGTTTCATCTTAATTTATCCGTTCTTTTTTTTTAACACCTTGGAGAAATCTATCTTTAATTTTCTAATTTCTGGACAAAAAGACCTCATGTGCTGCTCATCGTTGCTCATGCCATGCGCCCAATGACCCCTGAACTAACTAATTCTTTAAATCCCATATCCTTCTGCACTCATGTTATATTCCAGTTAGAATCTCCTCTTCCACCACTCGACATTGTGTGTTACAGTTTGTGTCAGTGATAATCATCTTTTCCTCCAAGGTCCAGTTCCTGGCGATTATAATGGTGTTGAGATTGAAGATGCCGAATCTCAGGATGGCCAGGCTCTTCTCGACAATGATCCTGATGAAGCGCCCACACTGACGAATTCTGACAATGGTTTTTGCTCAATTGGTCAGTAGATTTGCAGTTACTCCCACCTTAATTACAGTCGCTCTCATCATAACCAGTGCTCTGTGCGAACGTACTGCCTCAATTCCTACCCATTCTGGAATCAATATTGTGTTTGCTGGAAGTCTGAGAACAACATAGATAGTTTTTGTAGGTTTCTCTCCACAAGCTGTCATTGTGAACGAGCTGCATTACTGAACAGGACTCTCTATTTAAAGGCAAGGAAATTCTGATTTTTTAAAAAAACGTCGATATCAATGAGACATTGCATTTTTGTCAGTTCTTTGAATAGCCAAATCTACTTTTCCCATATGATGAATGACAAGTCTGCAAAACTGCTTTTGTCAATCGATCACAAATTGCTTGACCGGAAAATATGAAAGGTGGGGTTTTATGTGTTCGCAGTTTGAACTGTTGCAGTTGTTGGTGCTGATGGGGAAGACAGGCACAGGGGACCTTTAGGTTGAAAATTAAAACAAAAATAGAGCTTGGTTCGACGTGGTTGTTCTGTGTAACTGCACGCAGAGTAATTCCTGACGCGAAACGAGTGTCTCTGACTTGAACACTGTAAACGCCTATACCTCATGGGCATCTTTGTCACTAAAACGCCGACTATCTCTTCAGCTGCTCAACCATTTTCAAATGCCTGTTGGAGCAAACGACTGCAAAATTCTCGGCTTCTTTGGTGACCATTCTCTCGTTCATCCACTCGTGTCATTCTCGCCTTTACCCCCAGACCCTACTGAAGTCCTTTCTTGGTTAATTACCTTTTGTGCGATCTGCCCTCCAACATGTGGCTTTTACCACATTGCCAACCCGGAACTGCATCCCGTTTCGTTCCATTCCCTCTTTAACGTCACTTCTTGCTAATGTTTCTCAAGCAGGAAACACAACTCTTCATATTCAATTTCTCCAACTGTAGATCCAAGTTATGTAATATTAGTACACACAGTATTAAAATCATAAATGAAATCCCAAGTGATTGTGAAAATTACTATCAACCTGACTGAAGGACCAATGACAAGAGACACACGGTTGAAAACAGAAAGGCAGGAAGTTTAGGGGGGATATGAGGTAAACAATTATTACCTGGCCAGTGTTGTGTGCCTGGCATATAAAATCTGTGAGATGGGTCAGGCGTGATGACTGCAAACTGTTAAAACATACTTGCGAGTGTACTAGATGTGCTATAACATTGACCACTCCGGCCGTGGAGCAGGAATGTGAGACTTGTTCAGCGAGTGGCTTGTTTTCGGCAGCACACACTCCCTGGGCTGGCAGGGCTTTTCTGTACTGCGTGATTCGAATTTTATATGGCACAGCCTTTGACATGGCAACATAATCCTGCTGAACATCACGCCAGCTATGTCCATCTCTCATTGAAGGCAAATTATAATTCAAACATCTCAGCTCAGGGCATCACATGCATTGGATGTTCTTCAAGTGTTAGCTCTGATGGCCGCTCAGAAAATCCATTCTTTTCCTTCTGATCACGCACGCATCCATGTTGCCTTCTGAACTGAAATGCACCGAAAGTGTGACACAATTTTTTACAGCAGAAAGGTCAAACCGATAAGAGCTACCTTTCCTCATTGATTAAAATGTTCCTGGAAAAAAAAAGCGGGGAGAGTGGAGTGCCCTGGAGGTCTTAAAATTGTGGAATGCTTTCAGCATAATGTAACGTTGAAAATCATCAGAAAAAGCGTGGCACATGTCTATCAGTCAAAAGAATCGATGCTTGAGAGGGGAATTTTCTAATTAATGAGGAAAGCAAAATGTTATCGCATCATTGAAGTTATTTAAATTGTTTTTCCAGAGGGAAATAAATCATAAACATTTCTTTATGTTGCGCTTCTTACCAATGCTCCAAATGCTAACTCCTGCATATCCAATGATCTTCTTTTGGAAGTGTTCTTCTCATTTGTAGTTTAAGATAAGGCACAGCAAACATGTGCACAGCAAGTTCTCACAAATCAGAGGCGGTAATTAATGTTCATTTCGTGACACTCTCGAATGTAGAAGAAATATTATCGGAGTGATCACACCTCTAATGCTCTACAAGGTAGATTCCAGGCTGTCCTTTATATCCAACTGAGAACACAGGTTCTGAGAACACACTTCAAAGTTCCTTTTAGAAGATGGCCCTTCATCTTTCTGACATTGAAGAGGCAGACATAGTCTATTTCCGCCCCCCACCCCACAATTCCCTGAAGTTTCGAGCTTTAGCTGGGGAATGACAGGTTCATGTGATGTAAATAGAGTCACAGATGACATGACCTCAAGTGAACGCCACCTACTTTCTTTATCATTTCAGGTAAATGTTAGAGTCTATTTCATCACGGGACGTACTGAGTCCAAGAATATTGCGCAACGTCTTCCATTCTGACTTCCAAAACGCTGAAGATTGTTTTTTTCATAAAATAAGCTGCACATGATTATAATTGAGCAGCATTTGCTTTGCATTGAACTGATTACATTTGGATGCGCTTCCACTGTTTATTTGATTGTGCAGTAATGGCTTAAAAGGCAAAGTAGACCGAAAACTTGAAGATTATTTTTGTGGCTGTATTAATCACGTAATTCATTTTTCTATTCGACTAAATTGTTTTCCAAATGGGGATGACGTCCCTGTCTTTTATCAATGAGTTATTTTAAGGAATTCGATGTGTCATTGATTTGCTTTTTCAAACGCCATTAAGGAGGGTAGACAACTTGTTGATGAACTGGGAATCTTTCTGTAAGTGGTGATGTACAGTGTAAATTGAATTTCATCAATAAAAATGCAGCGATTTCATGTTTGTTTTGGAATTCTGTGCCTATTTATAGACGCCATTCCCGAAGGCATTGTGTGTGAGTGTCAGTGAATGGAAGTGTGAGTGTGTGTCTGTGTGAGTGAGCGAGACTGAGTGCAATTATCTTCAAATATGTAACTGTATGTGCGACCGAGTGTAATTGTGTTTGTGGGAGTAGTTTGTGAGGCTTAATGAAGGAGGTAAGTAAATGTCAGAAGTCTTGGAAACATTAAGGGATGGACAGATCAGCAGTTCCCAGAAAGTGGCAATACAAGTAGATAAGATGATTAAGAAAGCGTGTGCCACGCTTGCTATCATCAGTCGAGGCATAGGAGTTATTTTTCAAGTTGGGGGAGGCTTGCTATTGAGCTTTAGTTTGACAGCATGTGGAATTTTTTTTAAAGTTCAGGTCAGCACACCACCAAACGGAGATAAAGTTTTGGAGAGGCTGCAGGAACGTTTTACCTGGACGCTTACAGGTTTGGAGGGTACTGGCTCTGAGGAAGATAGAACAAATTTGGTTTGTTGTCACTTGAATATCAGACGCTGAGGGGAGCCCTGATAGAAATTCAGAAATTGATGAGAGCCACCGATATTCGGAATTTTTTTTCCCTCGGGTAGAAATGTCAATTGTGAAGGGATACAGGTCAAAGAAACATCTTGACGGTTATGTGAAGAGGAAAGTAATAAAGGAAAGAGACACAGAGGAACAAAAGCCTAATCTTTAAAGAATTGCATCTTATGTCACTGCATTCTTCATGACCCGATGTGCCTGTTCCTGTGTTGGACTGTTCTTTGATTTCGATCCGTTAGTTGCCGGATTGCTTCGCTCTTTCTGTAACTTACTGTTGATATTGTTCATCATATAAGTAAACTGTTTTGGTAGCTTCAATAAGTTGACTATTCATTTTTAGTCTGTCGTCATAAACTGTCAATACGCTAAAAACCCTAATATCTGACAGTTTAGAAAATGTATCATCGACCAGAGGGGAGGGTGCAGTTGTGGGCTGCTGCTCAAAGTGCGTTGTAAAATTTCTCATTGCCTTGCAGATTGGGTGCAGGTGAGGTGGAGGAATAAATATTTGGGTGAACATTAATTTGTGAGTGAATGCCAAAATTCGGCAGGAGGCAGCATCGATCGGACAAAAGTGCTCGGAGTATCGAAAGATATTGTTTGAAGAATAAAACAACTGTGTTCCCTGATGTCGAAAACCGGCCCTTTTCTACAGTGGCGAAGAATGGCCACCAGAGGGTGGAATTGTATCACTTTGAATAAAGAAGGAGCAACTGGGACGCACTGAATGAGAGATAACAGGAACTGCAGATGCTCGAGAGCCCGAGATAACAGGGTGTGGAGCTGGATGGACACAGCAGGCCGAGCAGCATCAGAGGAGCAAAAAAGCTGACGTTTCGGGGCTCGGCCCTTGACCATCAGCGTTACCTCACTGTAAACAAAAGAAGGACAGGCAGAGGGAAATAGGGAAAGGGTTCAACGCGCTTTCAGTGGATTCACCCCCAAACTGTGAGAGATAGGCACAGAAAGACTCTCTATAAAACTCTTGGTCTTAACTGTCTCTTTTTTTCTCTCTGCCTCTCTTTGCTGCCAATATTTGTTTTCAAAATATTGCCCCCAAATGTCTGCCCCTCAAACATTGCACAGCTCCAAAATGTTGCCCCCTGCCGAACTTGCCACCTGTGTCCCATTGCTCTTCGTCTTACCGGGAATTCTCGACGAGTATCAGAGCTGCGTGGCCCTGGTGGAACCCAAACCGGGCGCCATGAGGGTGTTATTGATGAGCAGATGCTGTTTTATATCCATGCCAATGAGACCTCCCCGCACTTTAGTGATGATTGAGGGAGGACAGTCTTGGTGGTAATTGACCGGGCTGGATTCATCCTTCTTTTGCTTCACGCGGCGTATCGGGGCAAATTTCAACTTTGTTGGAGAGTTGACAGCGTTGCAACTGTCCTGAAACAGCTTGTCTTGTGCTGCATCAATTTCTGGAGCACAAACCCTCATTAACATTTCCGGAATTTTGTCAGGGCCCTGAGCATTTTTTCAGCATCCAATGGCTCCATGTGGAGTGAATCTCATTGGCTGAAGTTTAGTTTTTTTTAAACGCTGTTATTTTTAACGCTGCTGTCCAACTGCTGTGAGTTGATCTGGATGGTATCAAGTTTCTCGAGTGTTATTGGGGCTGCACTAATCCCGGCAAGTGGGGAGTATACAGTCCTGACTTTTACTTGGTATATTTTCGAAAGAATTATAGGAGCCAGGTGGCGAGTTACTCGCCAGAGTATTCCTAGTTTCTGACATGCTCTTGTAGCTACCGTTTTTGTGTGGTGAGTCCAGCTGAATTTCCAGTCAATGATAAATCCCAGGATGTTGACAATGAGCAACTCATTGAAGGTAACGCCGCTGCAAGCCAAGGAATGTTCATGGCTGTGATCGTCATAGCGTGGCATTTAGATGGCTGAAACTTGCCACTTGTCAGCGTAAGCCTGGACATTTTCCAGAACTTGTCTGCAACTTGTAATGGAGTACATTCCATACTTCAGTTCCTTTTGAAATCGTTTCACTCTCACCTTGAACTTATGCTGTTGAGCTTTGAACGCCCCTCACTCGGCGATAACAGCATTGGCTGTTCAACTTACCCAGGCCCGATTTTCGGAAACGTCCGAAAGGTTAAAAGCCTATTCAGCCTCTCCCTGCAACTAAAACCCCCCAGTCACTCCTACTCCAAGTTTTAAAATTATGCTGATCATTAACCAGAGTTATGTTACAGTCTAACTATCTCAAAAATGTATCAGCTGGCGCTTAAGTCTGAAGATTAGCTCTGATTTTGTAATGAGATGGGACATTTGTTCCTTTGCAACACTAACATTTTACACCAAGGCAACAGAATCATCGACCTGAAAATAATCGGAAAATAAATACGTCAGTTCCTTAATGCATCAAACGCAACTTTGTGAAATGCTTGTGATACATGTGGGAGGTAGAGGGGAACAGAAAATGCTACACTGAACGACACTGGTTTAAATAAAGCAATTCAAAAAGCCCCTCATGCTAGATTGTGTCGATAGTAATATGAAATTGACAAGGAATTGGAAAGTTTGTTAGAAAATTGATTTGGCGTTTGAGGGCAGAGTGTGCCAGTCGAGGCGTGGTTTCTCCTGAACAGGAGGCCTGTGACCGGTGGCGTTCCACGAGGATCCATGCAGAGACCCCTGTTCCTTCCACTTTGTACACATCATTTGAATGAAAGTGCAGGTGATCTGTCCAATCGGTTTGCAAATAACGTGATATTTGATGGAGTTGTGAATAGTGAGGAAGGTTATCAAAGGCGGCATCATGTTACAGTTTGGCTAGAAACCGGGCTGAAGAATTGGCGAATAGTATTTTACCAGTGAAGCGACAGGGATGCTTTTTGGGAGATTAAATGCGACGACAAATTACAATGTAGATTGCGGATCTTACGGAACATTAAAGTCCAGAGAGTCCACATCCATAGATCCTTGAAATTAGCAAGGCGAATAGATAATGTGGTAAAGAATGCACGTGGCGTGATTCCCTTTCTCAGTAGCGATATTCAGTACAAGTGTTGGCAAGTCATATTGCAAATGTATGACACGCTAATCAGACAGTATTTGTAGTATTGTGCACTTTTATGTTCGCTGCACGTCGGAAGAATGTGGAGGATTTGGAGAGACTGCATTAGAGGATGAGCAGAACGTTGCCTGGATAGGAGTGCACCAGCTACAAGGACATGCTAGGTATGATTGGGCTGTTTCATCCATGTGTGAGAAGCTGAGGTGGCGACCTGATAGACCCATATAAAAACTATGAGAGAAATGGATAAAGAGGATTGTCGGAATCTCCATTGGGTGGATGTGTCAAGTACCAAAGGCACAGTTTTTAAGGTGAGAGTAGGAAAGTTTAAAAGACATGGGTGAGGAAGGTTTTATAAAAGAGAAGTTAGTATCTTTGTGCAGTGTGTTGGCACGGGAGGTGCTAATGAGCAGGTATGCCATCCTAGTTGTAAAGGCATTTTGTACAGTTGCATGAACAGGTCGAGAGTGGAAGCATGCACACCATATGAAGGCAGATTGAATTAATTAAGAGTACAATCATGTTGAGCTGAGAAACCAATTCCTGCAGTTAGAGAAAGCAAGAACTGCAGATGCTGGAGTAGACGATAATTGGAGCCAAATCTGAAGGACGGACCCGACCCGAAACGTCAATTTTCCTGCTCCTCTGATACGGCCTGGCCTGCTGTATTCCTCGAGCTCCACACTGTGTTTTCAATTCCTGTGGTCTACTGTTCTATGTTCTTTGTGATGATCATATCTTTTCCTGACATTGGCGCTCAATGTCATTCTCTGTCTACTTCCCACATCTCACTCCTTGCTTCTAATTCGTGTGGCTGTCCCTGTTTAGCATCTAAATGTGACAGTGACTTTCATGCCTTGCATGTGGTCCATGTCCTCTATTGCATGTCTCTTCATCTGCTGGTCCAAATGCCTTGTAACTTTGATATCATATCTGCTCCTAAGAACTCCCATGGTTGCACATTCCAGTCACTACTTGACCAGTGTGACATATACAGTTATTTGTAGAGCCCCGTATTTTGTTTCCGACAACAGAACCTCAGGGTTCAGCTACATAGTTCGTTGAAAGTTGCATCACAAATTGACAGGGTGGTTGAGAAGGTTTTTAGCATTCTTGCCTTTATTGCACAGATCATTGTTTCTTGGAGCTGAGACATCATTTTGAGGTGGTACAGGTTGGTGGTGAGGGGACTTTAGGAGTACTGTGTACGATTCTGTTTGCCTGTTTGTCATCAATATTTTATTGAATTGGAAAGGGTTCAGAAAAAGATTTATCAGGATGTACTGATGCTGGAGGATTTTAATGATAATGACAGACTGTGTCAGCTGGGACCATCTTCAAAAGAGCACATCAGACTGAGGGGTCGATATTTATAAAATAATAAGCAGCATCTAGAAGATGAATAGCAATGGTCTGATCACTAGGGAGCTTCAAACTAGTGGGCACACTTTAACGTTGAGAGGAGCAATATTTAACAGGGACGTGGCCGATGCAGATACAATTGCATTATCTAAAAGACATTTGCGCAGGTGGATGAATAGGGTACAGTTAATGGGATATCGGCCAAATGGAGACAAGCGGGACCAGTTTAGATGTGAAACTTGGTCGGCACGGACAAGTTGAAATGAAAGGCCTGTTTCCATTCCGTATGATTGTTTCTTCTTTCACAGTTTCCGTTTTCAACTTAAACATGTCTCCACCAATATTTGACATTCCCAACATACGGGAAAAATAGTCTCCAACAAACTACCTTATCCATGCCTCTCCTAATTTGATAGACTTTTCTCAGGTGTCCCTTTAAGTTCGGACACCGAAGTGAAAATAAATCAAGTTTGTCCAATGTTTCCTTCTGGCGAATGCATTCCAATCCAGTCAACAGCCTGGTAAAACGCTTTTGTCACCTTTCCAAAGCTCCCACGTCCTCCTGGGCAAGCGGTGACCATATATAAGCGCACTGTGATGACAGTGTAAGGTGGGAATGGATGTTACATAGACCTCAGGCTCAGGGTAAAAGCTGAGAACAACATCATGGGCCAATGGGCCTGTACTGTCCTGTCCTGTTCCATGTTCTAATACTCGACATGTGGCCTGTGTAATTCTTCATACATGTGTTCTATGATTTGTCAACTTTACTGTCTGTACTTCGCCTGATGAAGTCGCATCACATTCATTCGCTTTACCATTGTATCCAAATCTGATGTCACTTTCAGTAATTTATGACATTTTCCCAATATCCCATGCATATCGATGCGTCCTGCCATTTACTGCATTCTGTCCGCTTGCATTTGCTCTCCAAAAAATGTACCGCCTCTCACTTTTTCGGAGTAAACTCCATCTGCCATTTCTGTTCTCGATTTTCCAGCTGATCTGTATTCTCCTGTGAAAATTGACAACTGTGTTTACATATCCACAACCTCAGAAATTTTATTATCATCTCTAAGGCTATTAATCAGACCAGCAACATTTTCATCCAAACGAGTTATATTTGTATCATGAACACCAAAAGGAACCAACACTGATCCATAACAACTAATTGTGCAACGGGCTAAAAGATAGAAAATAGGATCAGGAACGTTAGGCAATTGGTTTGACAGCCACAGACTGGAGTGAACCTTCTCTGCATGATGTACCTCAATGACACTGCATAGTAACTATTCTTAATGAGAGAAGGAAGGTAAGAGACCTGGTAGCGGTTTTCAAATCAATAAGGCGACTGGACATAATAGTGGAGGAGAATCCTTACCCCTTATAAATGGTAGAAAAACAATGCAGCGTCGATTTTGGTAATCTGTTAAAAAAGATAAGACGTAGTGAGTTTTTTTTTCAAACAGATGGGTGTTAGGAAATGGAGGGCACTGTCTGGAAATTTGGGGAAAGCATGATCAAATCATTCATTCCAAAGGGATTTGGGTGGATGTTTTGTTTTAGAAAACAATGTACAAGGCAATGTTGTCAAAACAGGATACTAGCACAAGACAATTATCATTATTTGAAGAGCTAGTACAGACATGATTTACTGGAAAGCCTCATTCCACGCTGTAGCACCACTGTGATTCAGTGATTCTGTGATACATAGATTCTCTTTAGAGGCACCGAGTTTCATGCCAGACGTTTGCTCCTACTCACTGGACTTCAGACACGCACGTTGTCACATGCTGAAATTTTGCCTGACACCTTTCTGCTCTTGCGGCAAGTTCATTGGAATTGTGTGTGAAGAATCGGAATTGAAGATTCTGACATATTTGCTGATTCCCAGCTGTTGTGAAAATGGTGCTGACCTGTGCTGCGCTCCGAGCAAGTTCTCCATTGAATTATATGGAGTCTGAAGTCTAAATCGAATTTTGCTTTTCTTTTCCCCTCTTTGAAACATTTAATTTTCAAGGAGAAATAGGTGACAACACTTGAGCACAGAATTTACCACAGTGCCAGGTGTTTCCTGTTGATTCAACAGAAAGGCAGGCGCACAGCACCGGACCTGTGTTTCTGCAGACCGAGAAATGTTTTTGCCACACTAAGCATTCTGTAAAACTTTCCAAATTTCAAATTATGATCAGCTGTAAAATTTGCATCTGCTTGCTTTCAGACAGCACTCCATGTATCCCTAGTCCAGTTCAATGTGTGGGAATGTCCAGCATTTCTGATAAGTGTACATGTGTTCGTATATTTGCTTCTCCCTGAAAGATCAGGGAGGTGGGGTTTGGGGCCAGTGTCGATGCGGAAGAGGGATTGTTCCATGTAACCTACAAAGAGGCAGGCATAGCTTGGGCCCATGCGGGTACCCATGACCACCCCCTTTGTCTGTAGGAAGTGGGAGGAATCGAAAGATAAGTTGTTGAAGGTGAGGACGAGTTCGCATAGGCAGCTGAGGGTGTCGGTGGAGGGGGAGCTACCTCCTCCTCCATTACATTGATGACTGTATCGGAGCGGCCTTTTGCTCCCAAGAGGAGCTTGAACAGTTCATCCACTTCACCAACACCGCCCACCCCAACCTCAAGTTCACCTGACCATCTCCAACACATCCCTCACCTTCCTGGACCTCTGTGTCTCCATCTCAGGCAACCAGATAGAAACTGATGCTCATTTCAAGCCCACCGACTCCCATAGCTACCTAGAATGCTCCTTCTCCCACCCAACCTCCTGGAAAAATTCCATCCCCTATTCCCAATTCCTTCACCTCTGCTGCATCTGCTCCCAGGATGATGCATTCCACTCCTGCACATCCCATATGTCCGCGTCCTTCAAAGGCTGCAACATTCCCCTCACAGGGGTCGAGAATGCCCTCGACCGTGTCTCCTGAATTTCCCGCAACACATCCCTCACACCCCGCCCCCGCAATAACCGCCCTAAGAGAATCCCACTCGTCCTCACATACCACCCCATCAACCTCTGGATACAATGCATCACCCTCCAACACTTCCGCCATTTACAATCCGATACCACCACCCAACACATTTTTCCATCCCCAACCTTGTCTGCCTTCCGGGGAGACCACTTTCTCCGTGACTCCCTTGTCCTCTCCACACTCCCCTCCACCCCCACCACACCTGGCACCTTCCCCTGCAACCACAGAAAGTGTTACACCTGCCCCCAAACCTCCTCCCTCACCCCCATCCCAGGCCCCAAGATGACCTTCCACATTGAGCAGATGTTCACCTGCACATCTGCCAATGTGGTATACTGTATCCATTGTACCCGTTGTGGCTTCCTCTACATTGGGGAAACCAAACGGAGGCTTGAGGACTGCTTTGCAGAACACCTCCGGTCTGTTCGCAATAAACAACTGCACCTCCCAGTCCCAAACCATTTTAACTCCCCCTCCCATTCCTTAGACGACATGTCCATCCTGGGCCTCATGCAGTGCCACAATGATGCTACCCGAAGGTTTCAGCAACAGCAACTCATATTCCGCTTGGGAACCCTGCAGCCCAATGGTATCAATGTGGACTTCAGAAGCTTCAAAATCTCCCCTTCCCCCATTGCATCACCAAACCAGCCCAGCCCGTCCCCTCCCCCCACTGCCTCTCAAAACAAGCATAGCTCGTCCCCGCCTCCCTAACCTGTTCTTCCTCTCACCTATCCCTTCCTCCCACCTCAAGCCACACCTGCATTTCCCACCTACTAACCTCATTCTGCCCCCTTGACCTGTCCATCATCCCCCTTGACTGTCCTATCCCCTCACCATCTCCCCACCTATACTCTCCTCTCCACCTATCTTCTCCTCTATCCATCTTCGGTCCGCCTCCCCCTCTCTCCCTATTTATTTCAGAACCCTCTCCCCATCCCCCTCTCTGATGAAGAATCTACGCCTGTAACGTGAGCTTTTGTGCACCTGAGATGCTGCTTGGCCCGCTGTATTCATCCAGATTCACACTTTGTTATCTTGGATTCTCCAGCATCTGCAGTTCCCATGATTTCAGATCTTTGGAACAAGCTCACTGCTTGTTTCCTAGCTTTTCTCATGACAACTTACATCATTTTTTAGTTTATTCCCTAGACCCCACAGAGCTTGCTTCTCATTTCATTCTCTGCCTTGAGATCAATCCTCCAAAACGTTACATTTCAAAAATTGCCAACCAAGCTACTGCATCTCTTCTCCTTCCTTTCTCTCCTCAACGTCACTTCATGGTGATCTTGGCCGAACGTGAAGTATAAAAGTGCATATTTGATCTTTTCAATGATAGTTCTATATAATACAATGTTGTGAGATTGGAAAAGCACAGCGTGTCACACAATATCCGAGGGGAAGGAATGTCAATGTTTTGGGTGAAAACTTTGATTTTGCTGCTCCTGGGATGCTATCTGACCTGCTATGCTTTTCCACCCTCACGTCGCTTGACTCTAGTCTTCAGCTTCTGTCCTCAACGTTTACAATAGCGAAATATATCTTACTAAAATCACAAACGAAACCAGAGGGGAGTGTGAAAATTATTATCAACCTGACCAATAACAAGGTGGACGTTACTTTAAAGAGAAATGCAGGATGTTCAGCAGGGATGTGTGGAAAAGCACCATGACTCAGACAGTAATGTGCATCTGGCCTGCTGTGAGTATGAGGTGGTTAGGGTGGGAAACTTCAAAGCTTTTAAATCATATTATCATGAACATTTGAAGTGGTACAGCATTGAAGGCAATGGCCACAGTTCAGTAATGGGAGTCTTATGTAGAGAGTACCATACTTTTTGGCATTAGGCACTCGAAAGGTCAACATGCCTTTACTGTATCGCGTGATACGGTGGTTTTATTATACTATATTTGCATCATCCTTCTGAACTCTACACCAGCTATGCCCAGCTTCCTGAGGGGCTCTCAAAGGAGCCGATTGTCACTTGAATCACCTCTGTTCAAGGCATCCCCTGCAATGGCGGGTCCTGCAGCATTAGCTCTGATGTCCTCTCAGAAAATCCGTCGTTTTCCTTCTGACAATGCAAGCCTTTAGTGTTGACAGAGGCTGAAAGTGGAATTCAAAATTTTACAGCAAACACATCTAATCAATAGAAGCTATCTTTTCAATTAGCTCAGAGGGGAGAGTTGAATACCATGGCAGAAATATACTGAGAATAATGTTATGTTGAAACTCATCACAGAAAGTGTGGCGTTCACTTATAAGAATGTAATTAATACACATGATGGGAATTTTCTATTTAATGAAGACAACAACATGTAAATGCATTATAGAGGCCAATGAAATTGCTTTACCGGCATGAAAGAAACCGCAGACTTTTCTTTACATTACCCTTTCTATCAGCACTCGACCTGCAAAATGATTCATCACCAATGATACATTTTTGGAAATATCCGATGTGCTGTAATGTAGGATCAGTCACAACCAGCATGCTCGCAGTGAATCCTCACAAATCAGAACGTAATAATTACTGTACAATATGTTTAGTGAGATATTTGATTGTAGAAAAAGACAAACATTGGCCGAAGTATCCCAGCTTTTCACTCCACAGTTACTGTTCCAGATAGATACCAGGCTGTCTTTTACATTGAATGGGGCATCCAGATAGCGACACAGGTCAGCATCCCGTTTGAAGTATGTCCTTTCATCAGTCTAACGTTGTAGAGGCAGTCTAAATTTTGATCCCTCGTTCTTAATGTGAGAACTCCAGCTTGGGATTCATACACTGTAAATACAGAACAAGTGACATGATCTTAAGTGAACTCAAACTACTTTCTTTATCATTTCAGGTAAATCTGAGAGTACATTTCAACATGAGACACCCTGAGGTAAATAATGTGAGAGGCTGTCCACTATCAGTTCCAAAATGCTAAATATTCTTCTCACTCTCAGAAGTACCTGATAGCAATAGATCAGCATTGAGTTTTTTTTTGAAATAACTGTATTAGTATTCTCTCTCTCGTTTATTTGATTGTGCATTGTAATTTGATGGAAACGTCAACAGAATGAATTAAGATCATATTGTTGTTTGCACGAACATGCAATCTATTTCTCAGTGTGGATTAATTGACTCTGTATTGGGGCCAACATTCTTACATTCTTCATAGAAATATTCTCAGGTTTTCCATGTGCAATTGCTTTGCTTTATCACATTCCATGAAGGAGGGATTAAAACGTTTCGAGTCAAACGTTTGTCCCAGCTACTCATTTGCCATTTATTGAATGAAAATACTCTCTTCAACACCGCATTCTCAATGAACTGTGAATCCTTCTGGAACTGATGATGCAGAATGCAAATTGAACTTCATCAATAAAAAATGCAGTGGTCACATGTTCATGTTAGATTCTGTCTCCTTGTTGATGCGATTCACACAATTAATGTGTGTTTGTCAGTGAGTGACAGAATGAGTTCTCGTGTGCTTTGGTATGAATGTGAGCAAGTGTTAGATAATGAAGCGATGTGTCATTATCATGCAACTGTGAGTGTGAGTGTGGTTGAAACTGTATTTGCATGAGTATTTTGGAAGGCTCATTGCTTTCGGAAAGTATTTTATAAATAGAATAAATCTTGGAAGCATCAGCATGCACGGGGATCTCCGCGTCCAGGACCACAGTTCCAGAAAATTGGCAATACAGGTGAATATGGTGGTCAAAAATGCGTATGGCATTTTTGCACTCATCAGTCGGAACATCGAGTTTAGCTTTTTTTGAAGACAGTTTGCTTGCTATTGAACTTCAGACCACATTTGGAATATTGCGTTCAGTTCTGCTCACCGCAGAGTCAGAGGGATTTGGAAGGTTTGGGGAAAATACAGAAACTGTTTTCTAGGATGTTGTCTGGTTTGCAAAGTAAAGCTGCGGTGAGGGATTGAACATAATTGTTTCGTTGTCACTTTTAAGTCGGAGGTTGAGGGCCGACCTGATACATGTTCACAGAATGATGAGAGGCACGGATAAAAAGGCTATTCTGAACCGTTTTCCTGGCGTAGAAATGTCAACTGTATGGTCACATTGGTTGAAGGTAAAATGGCAAAAGCTGAAATGATATCTGAGAAGAAGCATTTTTAAACAAAAGGTGGTAAGTGCCTGGAATGTGCGGCCAGAACAGGTAGCAGCGGCCGACATGACAGCAATGTTTAGGAGGCATATTGACAGATACATGAATAGGCAGGGAATAAAGGGAAATGGAACATGTATTGGTCCAGTCTTGGTGTGCCGAAGATCTTTTATCTTTTGACCATTGTTTGTGAGATCTGGCAGCTCTGTCTGTCAATTGCTGCCGATAACATTTGTCATGTAAGTAGTCATGCTTGGTAGTTCACCCTCATTATTAGTTGCACTGCCCTGCACCCTAAATATGCAACAAAAAGAAAGCAAGAACTCTCAGAATCTGACAGTTGAGAACATTCCTTGTGGCTGAAAGAGAAAGGTGTAGCTGTGGGGCCTTGTTCAGCCTGTGGTGAAAAATCAGAAAGATCTCTTAAACTGGGTGGTGGCACGGAAGTAAATATTTGGAAGTCACAAATCTGGGGCTGGATGTCAAAACTGGGAGGAAGAAAAAGTTTGAAGGTTCAAATTTGTGGCAAAAGTTTCGAGGGACACAAACTAGGGTGAGGGGTGAATAATTTTGGAAGGGTGCAATATGGGGAAACAATATTTGAGGAGCAAAAATTTGGGTTAATTTGGAGGGCAAATGTTGGAGACGGGAAGAGAGGCAAAGGGAAAAGGAAGAGACAGAGAGAAAAAGAGTGAAAAGAAACACAGAGAGTTTGTCTTATGCCTGTCTCTCTGTGCAACGTGCTTTCAGTCATTCTGGGGATGGCTCTATAGATATAGGGTTAAACCCATTTCCCCTTTCTCAGTCTCTATCTTTATTGTGTTTAAAGTGATTAAATGCTGATGGTTATGTCGATGTGTGTTTCCATATGTGCATCTCCACATTATTGTTTGTGCGTGTACATATACCTCTGGCTTCAATGAGACATACTTTGCCCTGTAGGGAAATTTGAATGAAAGAATGAATTATTAAGTGATGAATAAGAGGCTCAGAATGTCTCTCTCTCTCTCTCTCTCTCTCTCTCTTTCTTTCTCTCAGTCACTCGCTCGTTCTGCCTCCTCCCTCATCTTGTGTTTTAATTGCGACATTACCTCCCTCTGGTGGGCACCACTCTCCACTACACAAGCGGCTGCATTTTTTTTGGTGACATTATCGAAAGCACTGAATCTCTCAGGTTACACAGTTGTTTCGTTCTTCAAAGAATGTCTTTGGAGACACAGAGCAGTTTTGCCCCATCGATGTTGGAGCTGAGTGTCTTCAATCACAGAATGCATCCAAGCAGTTCTTTTCAGATTCGGGTAAATATAATGAAGACAACAGCAATTTGCTTAAATGTGAATATTAGCAAAGCAGTAATAAATGAGTATTGTGGAAATAATGAATGGACGAAAAAGGAAAACCAAAACAACAAGTCTCACGCTCTTGTAGAAGAAGCACCAAATCTCAAGCCCTTCTGGAAAAAGCAACACGTCCCATGTCCCTCTGCTCGTTGCGCCCCCTCAATCAAAAGCTGGTCGAGAGGCTGAAACTTTTTCCTGGCACTATCCATTCCATCCCAGACAAGCTCTTGCAGCTTGGAGCAAAGCTCTCTCTCATTCAATGTATCAAACAGGCATCACAATGAAAGCAGATGTAGAAAAACAAATCTGCTGGCTGTTGGAGAAAACAGAGGTGCAGGGAAGCAGGCTGTAGGTGTTGTCTTCAGCTCATAAAATATTGTTCACAGGACTCATTCAAGCTGAAGCTGCTTGTCGAGTATACCCAATGATTTCAGTCCTTCAGCTAATCCTATACAATCTATTTTCTCCTGCACCTGCCGAATGTCATCATTAATTTTTCGTCCCTCTGCACAGCCTCTTATACACTCAGATACGAGCAGAAGGAGGTGAGTTAACCCATGGTTGGTCTCACTCCCTTCACTTATGAATCATTTCCTTACTTCCAATTTGAGATTACAAGAAACTAAATATTGCAGAAAGTTCAATTAAATTCACAATGCCTGCTAATAAAACTGTTCACTCGAAGATGTCTGGATAGAATTACAATATAAATGCTATATTTACACTTGACGATTTAAGATTGAATTGTTTTTAAGTGTAGGAACTCTTAGTGCATGGTAATCATCTCCGTAGCGTCTGTATCACATAACCTTTCTGTAACACATCTGTATCTGTGTTAGAACGGCGCGTGTGTGTGTGAAAAAGAGAGCCAGAGAGAGAGAGAGAGAGAATGAACCCCTGATGGTTTACACCCTGCATCATCCCCAGTGCAGTGACATGGGGAGGCCAGCAAGTGTGGCATTGTATCCCTTTGAACACAAGGGAGCATTCAGGAGAGAAACCTTTCTCTTCATGTCTCTCTGCCTTTCCCCTCTCACCTCCCCCGTCTACCTCTTTTTCTTCCCGAAACTCACCCCCGCTCTCCTGTGCCCTCAGTCCCTCTCCCTGTCTTCCTCTTATTTGTCTCTCACTCTTTACCTCCTCCTCTCTTTCTGTTCATCTCGCTCTCTCTCCCTGAGGATCTCCTGCAGAGATGTGCTGCAGCTCAGACGGCTGACCTCCAATCACGATGACCATCTTCCAAGTTTCGAATACGCCTCCAACCTGTTGATGGTTCGCTCTCGATACCCATTAATTACAGTCTTGCTCGGAGACCTTGTGGCCACACGCGTTCGAATGCAGCCTTGATATCAGGGGCTGTGACTCTCCTCTTAACTAATGAAGTCTTCTCTTTCGTGCATGTTTGAACCAAGGCTATAATGATGTCAAGAGCTGAGTGGTCCTGGAGGAACCCAAACTGTGAATCACCAAGAAGGTTATTGCTGGCGAAACGCATTGCCCTTGCTGTCTTTGGTCTCCACTGATGATTGATTGATTTTTTTTATTGTTACGGTACTGAGGTCCAAACAATTTAATGATTGAGGTACAGGTTGAATTGCTGAGCGCATGCTCTGGGCGAGATCAACTTTAACAAGATTAATCATTATTAGAGGTTATATCGTCCAATTCAGCAGTGTCATAATGGCTGGGAACAAGCTGTTTCTGAACCTGATTGTGCGTGTGTTCAGGCCTCTGTATCTTCTACCTTACAGAAGAGGTTTCAGGGAATTATTGGAGGCCTGGTTTTCGAATTGAAACCTACCCTTTATTATGACTGGCTGCCCCTTTGTCTTTTGTACTGGACATACACACCATCTATTCGAATCACTCCTCCTCCCCATGTTGTAAACGGTACAAAAACTATCATTTTCCCAAACAGTCATAGTGGACTCAAAACATCAACGCTGTCTCTCTCTCTCTCTCTCTCCACAGATGGTGCCAGACATGTGGACATCCTTCATTGTTTATTTAAAAAAAAAACCTTTCAATCATCCTGAAAAAGTTATCTCTTCAATTAATTTTCCAATTGACATTACATACAACACCAAAACTTTGGCTTTATCATTGTTTTGGATCACGGCTTACAAATCTCCAACAACCCCTGGGTGAGCTGATTCTCTTCATTCTCGCTTTCAATATTTGTTCGGTCATGGTCGTTTGATAGAATTTTCCACCCAACTCATTTGTGATAAGGAAGAAATACATTCTCTCTTACTCTGTACAATCTGTTCAAATTTGAAATAACTTCGGGTTTACTCCTCAAATTTTCGGATCCAGCAGGACCAATACATTGCAATGCGATTTGATCTGCAGACCATCAAGTTTGCCACCCATTGGAATTTGTTCGTACTAATAATTTGAGACCAATAACCTCCTGTGGTTGTGTGATTCTGTGAAATGAATTCGCTTCGACGTCAGAACCTAAAACGTCATTGATTTCTAAAGATGAGTTGGTGTTTGGAACCTGGTTTCATTGTACGTGTGAAAGGTAACGTCTTTTCTCATTGGTGGAGAAGCCAAGACTTTATTTCACAGTGTGTTCCCATTAAAATCTATTGCCGAATGTAAAGAGACATGGGCGTCTGCACAAACCTTGGCCAAGGAAATAATTCTTACAGCGGTGAGCTATTTGATACATTAACTGTTGCTCAGTATCTGTTTAACAGCATACAGGTAGTGTTCAGGTTTCACCCGATATCAGCAGCTGGGATGATGTTGGTAACCCTCCTGACTTGTTTCTTCTTCAGCCATTGAACTATGTGTTACATTCCTTTAACTGCTGATAGGCCAAACATGAGCTCGACATATACCAGAATAATTTAGTGTTTCCACAGCAATAGAAAATATAATAATATGACGTGGAATGGAAGTTATACTCTCTTCATTTTTTGATGACTGTTTCTGCAACAGTTTATTAGGTTTCTGAGCTCCTGAACCATCCCCTTCCCCGAAGCACTGTTTTCCTGGCTCAAGTGGAGGTGACGAAGTGAAAGCCGATTCACACAATTCGTGGCTGTTAGAAACCGTGTCTGTCGCTGGTTTAACATCGTGTATAATGGAGTAACCTGCTGAACAATATCTATTTAATTTATTTCTCAAAATGTGGAGGAATTTAAAATAGAAACTGATATTCTGTTGAATTTCTAGGATTTCGAGGTGACGCTAATTTTGCTCAGCATTCCTCCACTTTAGATTCCACCAACTGCTTCTAGACAATGAAACATTTACACCGCGCCTTTCATGTCCTCACTGAAACAAAGGAGCTGTGTGCCAATCCGGTACTTTCAGTTTTTGAGACATTGTTGCACTTTCGGAAACCTGACTGACGGTTTACTTGGAGAAAAGTGTTTCAGTCATGGCTCTGATAAGAAGTACAATTACCTGCTTATCTTGAAAAAGAAAGGCTCACTGGACTCGAAACGTTACCTGTGGTTTCAGTGCACGAATGCTGCCAGACCCGCCCAGTTTTACCACCATTTTCTGGATTGTAACTCTTTTATTTGCTATTTTTCTCATTGAATTTGGTCAAAAGATTGTCACTGCCCGGGTCAATGTTGATAACATCCTCTGCCCGGTTTGGAACAGTTGTTGCTGACAGATCAGCCTGATCATCCGGTTTGCATCTATTGAAATCTTTTTGTTCTTTTCTTTGAAAACAAAATAGTACTTCATTCATAAAATATCCTTATGTTTAAAAGACACTAATGCAACTTGGTTCTGTGCATTAGAGTATATTCCAAAAATACTGGAGATTGACTCTGTTCAGCAAACAAACCAGAGGCGTATGTTACTGTACAATATTTTATTTAAATATTTTTGAGGCATCAGGAATTTCCGATTACTGAAAGGGACACCATTTAACTTTGACAGGAAGACCTCTGGTATTGTTATTTCCCAACTGTGCCTTGACAACAGCTGCCCCACGTTTAGTGCATCCTACAACAAGTAGTCCTGGACCTTGGAAAGTAGCATTTTGCAACACTCGGTCGAGGCCAACTCCTTGTTCTGGAAGACCACTAGGTTTCATGCAGGCCAGAGCATCTTTCACTGACTGGATTGTCCTCCATGCGCATTCGAAGTTTGTCTTGGTGTGCATACTGGGGAATGGCACATCGAGCACAGAGTCCTGTGTGGGGGAATTTCTCAGGATGAAGATCGACAAAAAAAAAATCCTCTTTCCCCAGACATACTTTGCATAGGCAAATTTCAGAAGGATACGTGCAACAACGTCTACCTGTATTCTATTTTCATGCCCTCTGGCAGCCACTTCGAGGGCAGCGTGGTTTGGTGTTAACAGTCCATGTGCAGGTGAAGGATCTCACATGTAGTTATTTTCTCATCAATGTCCACCCAGTGTCCTCGTGCTTGTTGGAAGGTGCTGGTGATGAAGCATTCTCCCAAATGATTTCATGCTCAAACCGCTGGCAATCCATTTGAATAATTGCCTTCCTGAGTCAACGACAAAACTTCTACAAACTGAGGCAAGGCTGACAATAAAATGATTTTCTGTCATTGTTATTGCTTGGAAAATTTAAATCTGTTCCAAATTTGTTTTCTGTTCTCGAGTGAGTGTTGTGCCAATCTTAGTTAAAGAGATGATTTGAACGGATATATCGAGGCAGTTTATTCGTCTTGTCGTGCTTTGATTCATTGTGTTTGCCCACGCGATTATCACTTCAGGCAAGCCAGCAACAAAGAAACTTTAAATCTTGTCAAGAAAATCTGAACAGCTGGAAGGATTTTCTGTTACCTTCGGGTGCACCAGCTTCTATGGTCGCAGTGAATTCAAAGTCTGTAAAACATCAGCCAATATTGTGAAGACATCCTTAGAAGAGGCTTCAATATTGTGACTTGCATTGTATGAAAACAAGCTCAAACGCAGATATTTCTCTCAGACTGAACTTATTGATTGGGCCCCTTGACCATGGTGTGACATAATCGGGAGAATTGTTAAATTAAGTTGAACTGTCATGCATTCATGATTTCTATGAACATTTTGATGCAAAAGTGATCTGTTTCTACGGATGTTGGTGAATACAATAATTTTCTCCAAATGTACCCTTCCGAAAACTGTAAGACTGAAACATACCACTTGCTTTTTAATTCATTCTCAATGATGAATGGGCTTAATGACAATTAATATTAGGAATTTATTCTTCCAGGTCTTTTCCCATTTGTTCAACAGTATGGGAAAGCATAGCATTCTGCAAATCCAAACTAGTGGTACTGATATGAACTCATGAAAAACTGCATTCCACTGATCGATCCACTCTAGATCGACATTGTATGTGAGAAATGCAATTCCAGAATCTTGATCAAACACCCGTCAAGAAACAACGATGTAATTACAATCAGGAAGGGGACCTTTATAGCTTAGCGTGGGTGCAGTTTTGTTTTGTTGTGAGGGAGATTTTCTGTATTGTTGCTGTTAACTCTGCTGGTGCCACTTTTGGTGGATGAGCATTGATGGTGAATGTTTTAAGTTAAGCTAATGGACGGGATATAAATCAAACCATGTGTTAATGTTGAGGTGTTAAACTACATTTGTGCACAATTTAAGCGGGATACATTATTCCTGAATGTCCTTAATTCCAGGATCCTGGTGCAAAAAAAAAGTGAGTATTCATGACACATCCACACTGCTGTTCTCTGGTTGAAATATAATTAATAAGGATATGTTAAGGATCATCTCCCATTGACACTGCTGTCCTCATATCGAGAGACAACGAATGTGGAGAATGTGAGTGATCAATTCCAAACACAGTGCTGCTGTTGGAAAAGCATTTACATTCTTACACTCATTATTGAGCGTTGATATCATGGTCAACTGACCATGCATCTTATAACATTTCTTGCTGTGATAGGCAGAATTACCATTTCATTTTCTGATGCTCCTAGGGAGGATCTTTTTGTTTTCTGGCCACTCAGTGCACAATATGACAGACAACTTTACTGGTTCTGCCTCTTGTGGTTTTCCAGAAATTATGGTAATTTTTTCTGAATATTTCCCCAGAAGGGTGCAGTTCCACCAACACTCAAACTGTTCAACACTATCCAGGAGAAAGCAATTTTCCAATTCGCTTGCTTGGGACTATATTCTGATACATCCATTTCCTCCACCACCAATGCTCAGTAGCAGCATTATGTGCCATCTACAACACGCATTTCAGAAATTAACCAAAGATCTTCAGAAAGCACTTTGCAAACCCATGAGCTCTTTCATGTGGACAGGCGAGGGCAGTAAGTACAATGAACAGCAACCTCTACAATATCTCCTCAGAGCCACTGACCATTCTGGTTTGGAAATATATCATTGTACCATCAAAGTCGCTGGTCAAGGGGAGGAAACTTCAGAGAGGTTGACAAACGTTGGTCCCACCAGCAACGCTCACATCCTATGAATTGATCAGATCAACCTTCTCACATTGACCAATTTAGAATCATTGTTTCTGTGGAAATATTTATCTGTCGCTTGCTTTCTCTGAGTGGACGCCTCTTACAAAAACTTTGTACCCCTTTCAACGTTCACAATATGGCAGAGTACATTTGCACTGTCTCCTCACACCGATTGCATAGTGAACGTGAGATGTGGAGAATATGGATGATTATATTTCAAATCAGGAGCTATACCGTGGGACTGTAATAAGTGCCCTGGGCGGGGTTCTCTCTGGACCACGCCTCAGGCCCATTGTGACCAAGAATCTTTAGTGCAGAGGGACCGAGTGTGCTCTGCAGGAGTGTCAAGCAGTGGAATGGGTTCATTACCGCGGGCCACACTCGTATGATGCTGCTGTCATCCGTTCAGTTAAAAATATGCTGCCGTTTCTATGTGGCTTTATTGGAACGCGGTGCTGTCTGAAACCAGAAATGGATATGACAACAGAACAACAACTGTCCAATCATCATTAACATCTAAATAAGAGGACGGCAGATTTATTTGATTTCATCGTGTAATCTGTGAATAATTGAAGGCAATGGAAGAGGTGGGTATCTGCTCTTTTTTATACTCTGGTGCCGAAGAAAACAGATATCCTTTATGATTTCACTTGAAGGCACTTTAACAGCTGTGCACTGGAAATCTTCTGTCTAAAATGATTGAGTGCCTGCAAGCCAGAAGTCGCTTTCTGTCCAACCAGCTGCTGGCCAGCATTTTGGGCGTGAACAATGCTCACATCTTACGTTGATTCTTGGAACATTTTGCATATGAATGTGCCAGATGTGTCATTAATCAGATGAATTCTCATCAAGAAATAATGAGACACATTATTGCTGTAATTTGTTATAATGCAGAGTTTTTCCTTGTTTCAGAACAGATGTTTTTCCGATATTGGTGCTGGGAAATTCCCAATGCTTCGGCAGGCTGGAGGTCCAGGTTGCTGACACCTGGAAAACAGTGTGTGGTCTTCACTGAGATTTCAAAAATGCCAATGTGTTCTGTGCGTGTCTTCATTGTGGAGTTCTGAGGCAGTTCTGAGGAAGGGTCACCAAACCCGAAATGTTAACTTTGTTTTCTCCTCCACAGATGTTGTCAGACCTGCTGAGCTTTTCCAGAAACTTTGTTTTTGTCCCTGACTTACAGCATTCACAGTTCTTTTGGTGTTCATCGTAGAGTTTCCATGTCTGTGTCAACTTCTGCTCATTCTGGAGGCAGTATTGTGCTCATGGGTAATGAGGTCTGAGAACGTACAGGCAGTGAGACTCAACTGGGGAAGTGCTTTCGATTCTGAGCCACTCACCAGGTTTGCCCTGGGCACAGCAATGTCACCTTGATAAGTTCTGATGAGAACAGGCGCGGTGAAGAAAAGAGTCACAATTGGTTTTATAAAAGTGATGACGCTTCCATTCCCAACACTGTCCTAACAGCGTTAAACCTGAACAAATCCTTATGGTGTCCAGTATAATCATGCACCAATTGTAATGTGGTAAAATATAGATGCAATTATTGGAAATTAAGGTATTTTAAAATGATTGAACTTGCATTGGAAAAGCGACTTCTTCCAGTTTGCAAACTTTCTGCACTCATAATAATTTATTGTTGAGATTGATGAAAGGCCGGCTGATCATTGATGATAATATTAAACACTAGTCAATGAAGATACATTGTCATGAACCAGGAAAATTACGGACATGACACTCCAACCGTTTATTATTTTCTCTCTGTCTGCCCCTTATTGTACAAAATGTCATTCATCACTATAAATATCTGAATTATCCCAAGCTTATAAATCCCTTCGAGGGCAATCTCATTGACAATTTTCTTCAAAAAAGTAAACATTGGTAACTTTTGCCGTACCTGTAGCACCACACTGCAGGACCCCTGACGGGGATTGGTTATTTTAGAGTCGCTGGACGGCTAGTTCGTGATGTGGGATGATGATAGCTGCATTTGTTCTTTACCCCCACTATTAGGAATTGCCACGAAGGTCTTAACCTTTCAGCTCACCCCTGGCCTGACGAATGTTGATCATCAGGTTAACTGCAAATGGATGTCCCTGTTTAGCAAGACACCAGTCATGTGGTCATCTGGACTATGGCGAATTTAGAATTACCAAGTCACCCCCAACGCCAACCTAACTCTCTGATGCAATTGTTCCCCAAAGCACATAAATGCTCAGTAACCATGGAACGCCACAAGTAGTTTTTAACATCCTCATTACTGACACTAGTCAGGGCCCCTGATAGGGAAATATATTCACTGCTTTAGGAATATCGTTTCACTGTTAGCTTCACAAACAGGTTCATGAAGTAAAGGTACTTATTTTAAAGAAATTATAGCTAACATTCCCGAATGTTGAACAGTAGTGGATAAGGTTTTATTTCTTCTCTCTTTTGCATCTTGCAGCAGTGGATGGATTGCAAAGAATTTGCAAACTCTTGAATCTGTATTTTTCATAAATAGGAAACCACAGAACCCGATTTTTTGATGGGGAGAACAGGTGTTCTGGACATGTTGACGTTCTGCACGGAGAGCAATGTGGACCACTGTGCGGTGTTGACTTTGGATTACAGGATGCCATGTGAGCATCTTCAGTGTGGGACAGCAAATTCAATCCCCAGAGATGTGCGATTTGGCCAGAGAGCCTGACTGGTGTGGAGGGAGAACTACAGGTGTCATGGAGGCGAGAGACAATATTGGGACTGTCCAGTTCACTTGGGGAAAAGTCCATGTGTTCATATAAATGTGTCCAGTATTATTTGTTACAGTGCAGGGTCTATAGCAAATATTCTGTCGTTGAATAGTGTTCTACATAGATGTTTTGTGTATTCAAACTTCTGAATTGTTTTACTTATGTTTTCATGGGATGTCAAAGATGAGACAATGATTTTTTGATCATTTGTGATTAACTTCAGATTGAGTGGTCTTCTGGGTCATTTCAGAGATTACTTCCGTGTATGCATCCGTCAATCTGCAGCCATATACAGGCCAGAGGGGCCCAAACTGGCAAATGTTCTACTTAAAACCAATTGATTAACTAAGTGAATTGTTAGGAGAATTGATGATGGTTTTAGCGTCTCCATTACTTACACTAGATTTCAGCTTCATATTGCTAACTGAGTTGGAACTCACTGGCTGCCCTTTGGGGATTTCGACGAGTGACACTGTATCTGCACCACAGTATCCTAAATACCGCCTTGAAATATACTAATCCAAAGGCCATGAGATGTGTTATTTGAATTTTCAGAAATTAAATTATATTAATTCAAAGCTTATTTAGCAAACTTCTGAACCTTTCCTAAACACCATCTCAGGTAGCAATTACTTTTAATCATCTCTGCATGTTCTCCAACATTCTTCCAACATCTCAACCCTCTCTCTCCATGGATGCTTCCACACTGACTGGGTTATACAAACACATCATGAGAACATAACGAACTATGAGTTTTGCTTTTCAATATGTCTTCATATTTTCATGGCTCTCTGACAGAATTTAGACCCCAATTCCAGATTGTACATGTAAATATATGTCCCCAGAACATTACAACGTACATCTGGATGACAAGCCACAAGGATTTAAATACATCAGTCTCTCTACTCCTACCGGGAAAGATCTAAGTTATCACAAATTCTCCGCAGAAGTTTCTTGTGTTCGTAGTTCTTAAAAAAAAGATGTTGACATATAAACAAAATGAAGATTTCAAGAAAAATGTTTCATGTCAGCAGTAAAGAGAATGGCTGGCAGTTTCATGTTTTAAAATCTGAGCTATCCTATTATTTCACAAGACTTTTGGATATCATAAATTTGCTACCGTCCTCGAAAAACAAAGCTTTCTCAATCCAAATTATCTTCTTGTCTATTATCACAGTTATTTTTGTGGGAGTTTGCTCAATGTAACATATTCTGCCACCAAAAATGAAGACAATATCAACATAAAAGCTGTGATAATATTCAGGGGTTGTTGTAGCATATGTAGAGCCAAAAAACAGACTGATTGTTTCAAGTCACTAACTTGTGGCCAGAATTTGTTTTAACCAACTTCGTTGCCCTATTATTGCAGATTAACAGCACGTATCATTCCACATCTCTATCATTTTTTAAGCAAAATAATGGTGATGGCAAAGGTGAAAGAATTTGAAAAGCAAACACAGTAGACATTGTTAATTAATAAATATCATACTTTTTCCATTGTGGCCATTCGTTTTGAAGGTTAGAAATTTCATGGCAACATTTTAAGGACAGAAATTTGGGCCCAAAGTGAGACCAAGAGAAAAAAGAGAATTAAAAGAGACGGTGACTAAAGAGGAAAATAAATCCAGAAGGTATGCCTACAATTGGGTGTCGGTTGTTTTGGGGTTTGAATCTACTCAAATGACTCGAACACCCTCGTCCCTTCTCTCTGTCAGTCTCCCTTGTGTTCAAAGTGATACAATGTTGATGGGCATTTTGATGTGTGTTTCCCGATGTTTCTCTGTGTGTTTGTGTCTGTGCGTCCATCTTTGACTTCAATAGTACACACTTTGCCCTGGAGGGGAGTTTTAAAATATGAATAAATTAAGAAGTGATGAGTCAAAGGCTCAGAGTCTGTTTTCCACGTCTGTAAAATTGATACAGTGCCGCCCTCTAGTGGCACCTCGTGCCACTAAACAAGTGAGAGATTTTGCCTGGAGGAATGAATCAAAGCCTGTCAATCTGTTTCTTTGCACAGATGTTTCGTTCTTCAAAAAATGTGGCTGCAGTCACAGAACAGTTTTGAACAATCGAGTTTGTCCCTGAGACATGAGGAAGGAGATAAAAAAAACACCACTCCAGCCCCTCCCCCGCCCCAGCTGCCAATTGTGAGTTTTTTCCACTCTGTGGAATTGAGAGAATAGATGACAAAACATGACAAAGTGCAGAAAGCAGAATAAGATTCATCATTTCCCCTTACAGTAAGATTCAATCGGAGGAGCCTGGGTAGAGTGGCAGAGGAAACATTCTATTTCTTGTGTATATTGTCAGGAACACTGTCCAAAGACAAATAATTTCCACAGTGTCGAGGGAACCCAAATACTCCTCAACGTGAGCACATTTCATTCGGAGGGAACACAGTACAATTACCATCCACTCCACATTGGAATGGTGTTTGAGTGTGTCACTGTGAGCATCTATCTCTGTGCCTGTACAGTGAGTTTCTCTGTCTTTTTGGCGTTTCTCAGTGAGTTTATGTGACTATATTGTGTGTGCCTGTCTGTTGATGCTGCTATGATCTTTTGCCTCTCTACCACTTTTCAGTCTTGCTCCTTCTGCCTCCCACCCCTTTGTCTCTCCAACCTCTCTCTCCCACTATCTTTGTCTCTCACTCTCTTTCTCTCCTCTCTCTTCATCTCTTTCTTTATTTGTCTCTCTATTGTTGTCTACTTCTCACTCCATCAACTCCCATTCTCTTCCTCCCTCTCCCCCTTCAATTTCTCCTTTTCTATCTCTCTCTGTCTCTCTCTCTTCCTCCCCCTTCTCCTTTCTCTTCCCCTGTATCTCTTTATATGCTCCTCTCGAGACCCTCTCTCTATCTCTCTTTCTGACTATCAGTTGTCCTCTCCTACGCTGTCTCTCCTCATCGCTCCCTCTTGTTCTCTCTCCATTTATGTCTCACTCTCTACCTCCTCTCCGCTTCATTTGAACCCCCTCCCTTTCTCTCTCCCTCTCTGCTTCTCACTCTAACTCCCATTTATATCCTCACAGTATCTCTTTTCCCCTTTTCCTGTCTATCTCTACCTGTCTCTCACTCTCTACTCTTGTCTCTGACTATCTCTCTCTCTGTCTCTCCATCTATCTCTCTGTACCTCTCTCTTTCTCTCTGTCTCTGTCCCCTTCTATAATTCGCTCTTCTCTCTGCCTCTCACTCTTTCTCATCCCCCCTGCTCCCCCTCTCTCCCTCTGCGTCGTTACTCTTTCCTTCTCTCCTTCCCTATTCTGTTCCAGAAACAATGGATGTCACGAGACGCCCAGTGAATCCAAACAACTAGCTATTTGGTAAATTGGGAACCTACTGCACGACAGCTGCATGCAGCCATGCTCCCAATCAGGAATAGAGCAGAATAGTTCCTCTGTTGTACTCGGAAATGGACCCTCTTGTCCTTGTACTCGCCCTGATGAGCCCAGAGCAGGGCAATACTCCAGGGGAGGTACAGGACAATTACCTCAGTGCAAAGCGTGTCCAACAGTTCGCCCAAACCACTGGGTTACAGGTAATCCCCCAATAACAGGAACACCAGTGAATGTTTCAAACTTCTTGAAATTCATCCTTGAGGGCATTATATGTCAGCCTCCTGCCCATTCTTTGGAGCCATTCAGGAAAATCGTGAAAGGAGAAAGCGGGATATGCATCAGTTGCAGATATAGCTGAGGAAACGACAGATGCAGTTTAATCCTAGAAAGTGTGATATTTTGCACTTTGGGAGATCAAATGTTAAGGAAAAGTTTGAAGTTCATGACAGGACCCTGAACAACATTGATGTAGAGGTGGGAATTTTGGTCCAAATTCATAGCTCCCTGAAAGTGACCACACACGTAGATGAGGTGTTAGGAAGACATATGGCATTCTTCCAGTTATTGATCAGACCAGTGAGTGCAAAAGTCAGGAAGCTATATTTCAGCTTTATAAAAGCTTGGATAAGTCACATTTAGATTGTTGCATTCAATTATGGATGTTGAAGCTTTGGAGAGGGTGCAGAAGTGGTTTAAAAGGATGCTGCCTGGATTACAGGGTACGAGCTATAAAGAGAGGCTGGACAGACTAGAGTTGCTTATGCTGGAGCATGAGACGCTGAGGGGAGACTTGATATGCATAGGTAGGGTTGACAGTCAGATTTTTTTCTGCAAGAGTTATAGTGTCTAATACTAGAGGGCATGCATTTAACTGTCTTTTTGATCAACACAAAAATATACAAGGAATGGAGGGATATGGACCAAAGGCAGACAGAAGGGATTAATTTAATTTTGCAACATGATCAACAGAACATGGTGACCAAACGTCCTGGTCCTGTGCTGGAACGATATATGTTCTATGATATGAGGCAGTGCATTGTGTATGGTGTCTTGCCGGTTGGACTATTGCAATGGGATTGGGTGGAATAGAATTAGTTTTTATTTATTCATTCTTACCCATCCCGAATTGACGAGAAGACTGTTAAGCCAAGTTGCTGTGGGAATGGAGGCCAGATGAGTTAAAGATGGCAGTTTTTCTCCCTGAAGGACACCAGTGAACCACATGTACTTTCCAACCATTGACATAATTGGATGCTCAATTCGGGATTTTTCTTAAATTGATTTCAAACTCCACCATCTGCGATGGTGGATTTCGAACGCAGTTACCAAGAGCATCGCCTGGGTCTCTGGATTAACAGTTCAGTGAGAATGCCACTGGACTTCACCTTCCTCAATGAAGAGGCCTGGCTAAAACGAGAAGATGAATGTTACTTCTGATGACTTGGAGATTTGTAGCCAGGGTGAGGAGTGAGAGTGGGTAAAAGGAGATGCAAACACTCCGAGTCATGAAGATATTAAACAGACTAATTTACCGTATAAACAGACGCTGACTACTCCCCACGCCTCTACCTCTGTTTTCTGAGCAAGACAACGTCCTCACGCCCAACAATATACAGCGTTCATCACGGGTCAAGATTTTTGTTTGCGCTGAAAAATGTTCAAATCAATTACTCTCGAGATAGCTTTTGTATGCACATTTTTCAACAAAATGTCAATCTCTCCCGTTATTGTGTTGTCGTAGAACACAGCTTCAACCTCAACCCTGGACCCTCAGTAAGAGGTCACTGGCATGTAGGGGTAGATCGCTATCCATTCTGGGAATGTGAATGTAATTCGAAATTTTCTGCTATCTCTTGAGTTTTGCCTGGCTTCTTTTCACAGAACTATTGACCGCATCGAATAATGGAAGTAAAAGGATATTTCATAGCACTCTTCAGCTGCTCTCTGAATGTAGTCTGTGTCATGGCATATATCACAGTGTTAGTACAACAACTGAGGAGCTGTCGCATGAAGCCTAATTCCTGAACAAAATCGTGTATCCAGCAAGACCAAGAGCAAAAAGATACCATTCGCTTTCAAATTGAATACACTGTTATCATTGACCACAAAAAGATGAAATTTGCTGAGATAGCAAACTGTAAAATGATGGATTTCCTTCGGCTCTGCATTTCTGGGTCTCTGGCACTCTGCCCAATGAGCCACCCACGGGCTCGGCTGGTCACGAGAATGTGTCAGACGGTGGAAACATTGAGCAGCAGAATCAGGACGAATGGGAGAGCCGGGGTGAGAATGTGATGGAGAAACTCAATTGTGGCCCAGAACTGAGATTCCTGAACATGTATTGTTACACTTCAAAACCAGGGCCAATTCCCCAGCCAATAGCAAGCTGTTAGCATAAAATACCAGAAAGTGTTCTTGAAACAACTCAGCACAGACACGGTGCCTAGAACCACAACTGCTGTTTTCACGTTGCAATATTTGCTTTTCAGCTTCTGACAACAAATGGCCAAAAATCGATCAAATGTGAAAATACAGTGAACCAGGCAGAACAGTCAGTGACTACATACAGCAGGACAGCATGGATATTACACACGGGGATGGAATACAGGAAGATGAAATGCACATAATAAACAATTGGTATTTGTCTCATAATCAAATCGATGATCATAACTAATACGTCTGTCGCTGCCATGGCCACCAGGTATGAAGAGACACATTTGGCGAGACCACATTTTTTGCAAGATAGGATCACTATCGTCACCATGTTCACTGTGAGGAAGGGAAACAAACGATGAATTTACACTCAAGGTGACATAAAGCTGAACACAATGCTCTAGATGTTGTCTCACCATCATGTTATATGATTGTAATAGCACGTCTTTATGTTCATAACTCAGTCCATTTGCAATCAGTTCCAGCAGTCTATTTACCTTTCTTATTATATGCTGCTCCTGCATAACCACATTCTGGGATTCATGCACAAGGAAACTCAAATCTGTCTGCAATGTGACACTTTGAATCTGCTCCAATTTAAATAATATTTTTCTCCGGGTATTTTTCCAGCCGAAATGGACTACCTCACACTTATCCATATCAACCTCCATCTGCAAGATTCCAGCCCATTCTCCTTGCCTATCATTCTCCTCGTCTATTATTCACCTAATCTTTATCTCCCCATCACAACCTGCTTTCTCACCTGTCTTGGTATCATCCATGATCTTTGTTATGTTACACTCTGGCCTTGATTGCAGATCATTTATGTCGATTGTAAATAGTTGAGAACTAAGAATTGAAACATACAGCATGACACTCGTCACATTTTGCTATCCAGAAAAAAGACCCAATCAATCAAATAATTCTATCCCTGAAATAAAAAGATGACAGAAGTTTTCTTGGATCTTTTTGCCCTCTTGGAGACAAAAGATATTCAACAAATAAATGAAGTAGAATTTGATCTTCGTCTTCTGAGATATTGGCATTGTTGTATCATCTGCTCCATTCGGTTACAGCCACTTCCTTCTGCGTTACAACTCAAGCTGGCTGATTTCACTCTTTCTCCATCCTCCCTCTTTGCTCATCTCACATTTCTAAAACGACAGTGTTCGACCAGCTCATTAAAATGCTCTTCAGTCCAATGAGTACACATTGTTCAAATGCATTTGCTTAACAATTTTATCCTATTTCCCGGCCCTTGGCCCATGACAATGCCAACCTTGGCATTTTAATTACTTCTTTGAAATTATGAGGGCTTCTGCCTCTTCTTGGCACTGACCTCCAGGCTGTCTCTACCATCATTTTACTTTATTTTCCTTCTCTAAATCTCCTACCCTTTACATTGATTCTATGTCACTTGTTCATTGATCTCTCCATCAAGGCATAATTGTTTTTCATTCTACTCTGTCTGTGTTCCTCATCATTTTATGCGTCTCCATCATGTCCTCTATCGATCTCCTCTGTGCGAAGGACAAAAATTCCAGTCTTTCCAATCACTCCTCATCATTAAAACGCTTTAGACTGTGCAACACCACACCAAATCTCCTTCTGCACCCTCTCCATTACTATCACATTCCTGGTATGATGTGGGTTGCAGAACCACTTCTGAGCTTTGAGTTGAACGATGTGAACTTAAGCAGGGAACTGAAATGAGAAATAGTTTTTTTTAAAAAAAATGACTATAAGGAGAACAGACATGAGAATGTTATCTCTTTGGAGTATGGGAGGACATACATTGTGAAGGCTGACATAATTAATATTTCTGCCTTACTCAGAAAAGGAAAACAGGCCGAAGGTTGGATGAGGGCAAGAATAACATGCGAAGGCAGTGAGGATACGGTAAGAGGAGGAGGGGAAAGTGCTTGATGTTTGAACATGAAACCGAATTACATACTTTGGCAGTATCTGTAGATGGGCAACCAACATACTGAGTTCAGAAACCGGCTTAGTGAGGAACCAAAAACTCATAGTGGCTCACAGCACACGAACTATGCCTTCAGCACATCACTAATGTCTAAGAAAGGAAAGAAAAACCTCACTATTTGAGCGCTATTTTGCTCAATTCCTTCTCTATTGTACATTGGAATAATTCCTCATTAGTGTGCCAGTTTAACGATGTTTAGTTTACGTGGGTTAGACGTGGGAAATCAGGGGTAGGATAATGGGCCTGGGTGGGATGCTCTTCAGACAGGCAGTGTGGACTTGTTGGGCCGAACGGCCCGCTTCTCCACTGTCGGGATTCTATGCTCAATGATCTATTCTACAAAGTGTTTGCTATCTCTTGTCCTCTAGTTTTGGGCCACCACACCTTGGGAAAAAAAGACATTGTCTCTGCCCGTTGCAAACGTGGAATACACCATAAGGTCACAATGCCGCATTCTATACAACAGGGGGTCCAAAAGTCCTACAATATAGATCCTCACTTTGTTAGTGGATCCTTCCAATCTTGGTAAAATCCTTGTAAATGTATTTTGCAGCATGAAACAGACTCTTCAGTCCAACTCGTCGATGATGATCACTTTTTCCAAACTAGCGAGACACATTTGCTGGCGTTTAGTCAGTATCCATCAGAGCATTTCCTATTCATCTAGTTCCTCATCTCTTTTCAATGTTGTAACTGTCCCTGCATCAACATGTTTCTGTGAGAATGAAACACCATTGCTTCGGTACTGTTGTGTGAACAAATCGAGCAAAACAGCGCTGAATATTGTTGTAATGTGGATAGATGAGACTGAGAACACTACGAATGGCAAGATTTGCAAATTTTGATTGAGAAGAGATATTGAAATTTTCGTCAAAATGTAAAAAAAGGGAAGCACTTGTTTAGGAAGCTGAAATGAAACAAGACCCCTGAAAATTATGAAGGTAGCCGAAAAGAACTTAGCCACAGAATTATAAGGGCTAACAGATGCCATTAAATGTTCTTAGCAAGCCGGATGAAGGAAAAAATCAAAGCATTTTATCAGCATTTTAGAAGTAATGGGGTTACTGGAAAAACGCTTCAGGACAGAGGAAGGAATTTATGCGTGGAGCCAGAGGAAGTGGGTGAGGTCCTGAATGAGAACTTTGCATCAGTATTTACGAAGGAGAACGACAGGGATAATGGCAATATTCAGGAGGGATAAGCCGATATTCTGGGTTCTATCAATTTTAATAATGATGATTCATAATTTTTGGTCTATTAACACCATAAATCAATACCAAGGCATATTCCAAAATGCTGTGAAGATAGTGCTGAGATGCGCTGTGCTGTGATGAAATGCTCAATGAGATAATATGGAGGTTCAATTGTAAATCTAAATTTATTTTGTTTTCGACCCGTAGTTTTGAATGTAAAGTGCATTCAGGCAACAAAATCAGAGCGCAGAATTTACCACGATGCCAGCCGTCTCCTGTGGATTCTCCTGAAAGGCATAATGTAAGTGAAGATTCTGTGGCTGTTCAACCTGAGAACTGTTTTTCATACTTTAAACTTTGCATAAACAGTGCCCAATTCCAAAACATCGTTTCTTCGCAAATTCATTTCTTAATATTTTCAGGCAGCACACCATGCCGCACCTGTTGCAGAACAATGGGGGAAATCTCTAGCATTTATGACAACTATTTATATGTTCATATAGTTTACTTCTGTCTGAAAGATTACATTTAATCGGACAGTTGGCAAGTTGCCCTCTATCTGAACACAGCCAATATACGTTGTGACGTTTTGCAGAGCAACTCTTAATCATTGTTTTTGTGCTATCGTGTGAACAAGTCGAGCAAAACAGCACTGAATATTGTTGCAATGTGGATAAATGTGACTGAGAACACTAAATTGGATCCAAAATTTTGTAACTATGGTAATGCAATCAATGTTTTGAGTCTGAATTAAGATAAGAAAAAAAACTACATAAACCCATGAGAAATATAGTGTTACTATTTTGAGTCTATTACCTATTATTCAGAATGGAAGCGAGATGGATGATGTTAGTTTATGTACTGTTTACCTCATATGTGGGAGGGAAAGCCATTGCGAGCGTAGCCAGAGCAAAAGACAATGTTGTCTTATAGTCGTAAAGGAGTGATGCAGATTCTCAATGGGCAATAAAGATAAGCATGGCTCCGATAATGCTCCTGATCAAACCACCTACAATTTCACCCAGTTTGCTTATATATACTACAAGCATCCGAGTTCCCAGAACTGATTCTTGTGGAACAAACCTGGTCTCTGACCTTCAGGTAGCAAAAGAAACAGACTTCCACAATTTTTGAAGAAGAGTCCCGACCTGAAACGTCAGTTTTCCTGTTCCTCTGATGTTTCCTGGCCTGTTGTGCTCCTCTAGCTCCCCACTTGTTAATCTTTTACTTCAGCAACTGCAGTTCTTGATATCTCATTCCACAATTTCACGTTGTCATCTGTGGCCAAGCAAATTTTATATCATGGACTATAGAAGCCACACTTCAACATAAAGTAGACACCTGCGCATGGGCAACTGGACATATTGGCCATTGTTACAGTCTCTCTGCACTTAGATAACAAGGTGTCTTTTTCTGAAGATGATGTCATCAGCTTGTATGAGGGGGCTTAGCTACAAATTGAGGGGCGATGGATATGAGACAGATGTCAGAGGCAGGTTCTTTACTCAGAGAGTAGTAAGGGCATGGAACGCCCTGCCTGCCATTGTAGTTAACTCAGCCACATTAGGGACATTTAAACAGTCCTTGGATAAGCATATGGATGACGATGGGAAAGTGTAGGGGGATGGGCTTAGATTAGTTCACAGGTCGGCGCAACATCGAAGGCTGAATTGTCTCTTCTGCGCTGTATTTTTCTATTTTTCTAGGTTCTATAGCTGGATGAACACAACAGGCCAAGCAGCATCTGAGGAGCAGGAAGGCTGATGTTTTGGGCCTAGTCCCTTCTTCAGAAATTTCTGGATTCAGGAATCACCACACCACGTGCCCCATTTCTGAAGAAAGATCTAGGTCCAAAACGTCAGCTTTCCTGCTCCTCTGATGCTGCTTGGCCTGCTGTGTTCATCCAGCTCCACACCTTGTTATCTCAGACTCTCCAGCATCTTCTATCTCTGAACCACATTAATGTTGATGGCCTGTTTACGATTTTGAGCTAACATGACGCTTTTCTTCTTGATGGATTATTTACAATTACAAAAGGCAGCTCGTAATGAAGATAAATCTGCCTGTAATCACTTCTTTCAGGACAGGAAATTTCATCTATTTCCATACCTGTTCTCGTCTGCTTAAACATGGGAGTCATGTTACTCAGTGATTTGATTGCGCTACTGGTGGTAATGCATAAAAATTTACAAACGGAAGGTAAGCCGCGGATCTACCAACTTAGCTAACATTGAGTCACTCTTCTTGTTCTGTACGGTGTGATGGCTGCAGACAGTTATTGCACTTTATGGTCACTTGACCTTGATAGTAATTAGTGTGAAGTGTTTCTGGTTACTAGTTTTTCTTCAAGTGGCTTTACCGATTAAAACTCCACATTTAAATTGACACAAATATAGAAACATTTAAATATTGCAAATATGACTTAAGAGATTAAAATTGCTTTGAATATTCATCGAGTCCCGAAATACCTTCAGAGAGAAGCAGAATTGACATTTAACATTGAGTTGTCCCAACTTATCATGAATGAGAAGTAAGTGTAAAGACTGTAATATTTCTTACCTTTCAATTAAACTGATGATGCCAATATGGAACAAAATATTGATTGTGACAATTACTCTTTAACTTTAATTGGAACGTTTGCTCACTGCCTCAAATTATTTATTCATCAGTTGGCATTCCTTTATAGCTCCTCAGGTTCTGTGTCCTGATGCTACAACTAAAGATCAGTGAGCAGATGTAGTGTACTTTTCAGTCATCTCCCAGCTGGTTTCCCTTGACTGATTGGATGACACCTGTTCACTTTTTATTCTTACTTCAACACAATTTGCCTGGGAGTCGTCTCCCACCATTTGGCAATGACAATCAGCACGCATCATAATATACATGAGTTTCTGTACGGTTTAATTTACTTAAACTGCAGTTTAAATGCAGCAGTCCAAAAGCATAAACTTAATTTATGATTTCCAACATCAACGAGGCTCTCTGCACTTCACTTGTTTCACGTTTTGTATTCACCTAATATTAAAAACGACACCATTGTCTTGTTACTATTTTCACATTCTAAAACCATCTTTTTCTCTCGAAGCATTCTTTTTTTCTTGCAGGTGTGTTTTCCTGAACATTGATTTGTAACCCATGCATGGTGGCCAAGGCTTTATATTTTCCATACTTTTATAGAAAAATGTGTTTTACTTTATTCGTTGCATTAACTGTTTCAACTTCTTCTGTCAGCATTTTCCCTCACGTGCACCAATATGAGCTGAGAACGTTCTTGAAAGACGGTTGCTGCTGGATGTGGTGATTCCTGTTTCGAACAGAACAGAATTTCTCGTTGCACATCCAAGTAAATAACATTTCACTCTCTATGTTTAACATAATGGGTTTTGCATACTGGATAGACATATTAAGTAATCATGACTTGTTTATTTGTATTCCAAACTGGCGCTGTACACGCTAATCAGTCAATATTGCGCCAAATTTTTCTCTTTTCCTGGAATTCATGAGTTACAAGTTAATGGGTCTGATGTTGTTGCAGAAACAGACTCAGCGTTGCTGCGAGCGTTTAGCTACATATGTTTACCAGCCTATCTTCTTTGAACAGAACTTTACACTGGCAGCAATGGTTCAAGTTTCAGTTTGTACCAAGGAATTTATGGAGAAATTGAAAATACTCCCTCTGGAAAGAAGACTAGTCTCAAACACGGGTCAGGTATATATGTCGTACTTCACAGTGAGCCATTACTGGACAAAAATGGTGTTCCTTCAATTTTCGGTTGTCAATGAACAGTGAACTGATTGAACGTTATTAGTTGAATGAAAATCTGTCTGTGTTTAATTAGAGGAAGAATTGCAATTTGATAATTCCCACTGCCTTTCATTTGTACAATATTATTTCTGACATTTATTTGTAAATAGAACAGAACTGTCCTTTCCAATTCGGCACCATTTCCTCTCTGACTCTTCCAGATATCTAAACAATAAATCCATTTACTGATTGATTGTTCCGTGTATAATCCTTGTCATGACTCTTGGTGACACAGCACCTAACACAGTGAGCAAACCTGACAAATTAAAAAGCGCAGGCAGGTGGCACTAGTATACTTTGTGCTTATGTTTGGCAAGGACTGGCTGGACCGAAGGGCCTGTTTCTATGCTGTATGACTCTGATTCTAACTGACTGAAAGTAGATATGAAAAGTCACAGAAGTGTAAACAGCGTAGACAGAAGATCTTCAACCCATTGTGTCTGCATGGCTTTAATACCTGATGTCAAAGAACATGAATCAATTAAGATATTTCCCTTTGCTCATTTAACTTGACAGCGAATGTGGAGACATTGGATGCACGTGCATGTATCCAAAATATTGACGCAATTTGTGTATGCAGAGAATGCCGGAATTCCAA
Source organism: Stegostoma tigrinum (assembly GCF_030684315.1). NCBI lineage: Eukaryota > Metazoa > Chordata > Chondrichthyes > Orectolobiformes > Stegostomatidae > Stegostoma > Stegostoma tigrinum. Next base: position 16,039,699 of record NC_081396.1, on the reverse strand, counting down.
TGGGGAGGATGGCCTACTGATCTTAATAATGGGTAATGAGAACTACCAGATAGAGAATATAATTTAGGTTCCAACAGGAGTTTTTAACCTTGGCATTAGAATCAGTACAATAAAGATCAGAAGAAACGAGACATCACAGTTGAACTGACTGGGTAACATTTCGAACTAAGAATAGTACTGAAAACAAAATTAAATGAAAGCATTCTCAACAAAACGTACATAACAATAATCAGGTGTGCTAAGGGGACATTTAATAGATTCAAGAAATATGCGTTGTCTGACAGGAATAATAACTCATACAGGTGAAGAAGAATCAAAGAACGGATGTTGCGAGGTAAACTTAAGACGTTGAATTTAGTTTCTCATATGCACTGAACCAAAAGTAGATTTTATGATTTAAGTGACTAAACATCCCGTGTATGAAAGTATCTGCTGGATGCGAAGACCAAACATTGTTTCTCATTTCTCATCGCAGTGATTTGACATGCCAGTTTACATTGAAACATTGCAGGTTGTACATTTAATGTTTTCCAATAGCAGGTATCATTGACAATATTCATTTTTTTTCTCTACAGACACGACGGAAGAACTTTGTTTCCTATTTCTACACCCTAGTTAAGGCCATAAAATATGAAAACACTGTCCATAACACTATGAGACATAGGATCAGAATTGAGTCATTTGCCCCATCGTGTTTTCTCTGCCATTTGATCGTGGCTGACAAGTTACTGAAACAATTTCTCCCGCCTTCTCCTTGCATAATTTTATCCCATTAATTATCAAGACCCTATCTTACTCCGATTAAGTAACTTTGCCTCCACAGCATTTTGCCAATTACTTCCAGAGATTCCGCACTCTTGAACTGAATAAATTTCAGCTTATGACAGTCCTCCAAGGTTGTGCCTTCATTTGGAAATTAAAATTGACAATAACTCTCCATTTTTGAAATTTTATTTTAACAATTTCAGCTTGTATTGATTCACTCCATCACATGGAATACGACATGACCCACAACCTGAGTGACAACAGTCATGACGGGACCTCCAATACTATTCAAGGTGTGCATGTGTTCACTTGCTTTCAGTACAATTTTGCCCTTCGCCCTCGAGGCAGTCCTAAAATAAAGATGGCAGTGCTCACAATGCTCTAGAATGACACTGCCAACAGTATTTTCTTTATTAGTGCTATTATGTTTGAAAAAAAAATCTAATGGCCTAGAGACATAGAGAGATTGCCCTTTCAAGTCAAAACAACCACCTAAATATTCAAGTACCATATATGAACACTTGGCCCACAGCCTCATAAAGCTTGGCATCACAACATATAGATAGATACATAAATAGGAAGGGATGAGAGAAATGAGTGCTATATGCTGGAAAATTGGACTAAATCCGTTTAGGATATCTGGTTGGCTAAAAAAAAATCCCTTTCTCTTTAATTATCCCTCTCCTTAACCTAATTCACCTTCCTTTACGTCTAAAACACTGATCATTGAACTCTCCACCAAAGAGAAAGGTGTTTTCCTATCTGCCCCAAATATGGCTGTCATAATTCTGTAATGTACCACAGGAACACAGGAACTGCAGTGGGTCAGTTGGCCCCGCGAGTCTATTCCTGTATTCAGTGAGATCGTGGCTTTCTGTTGTGTGGTCTGAATCCAGACTCACGTATTTGGTCCGTATTCGTTGTGTTTGTTTTGCAGAACAATAATTTATCTCAGATTTATAAGCAACAAAGTGCCTAAAATCAACTCCTTCAGAGGAATATGATTTGAAACCCCCTTTGTTCGACCAACATCACGACTGAAAGGTCTGGTATTAATCCCAGAATATGCCCTGACGCCTGGATTAGTCCAAAGAGTTGAGTACTTATTTTCTAAATGTACCATGCATTTTTCTGTTAATTTCTTGACAAATTCGTTCGGATCACCGTTATCCTTCAAATTTCAAAACAAAATAGATCTGATTCGAATAATCTCTGTTCAAGTTGTGACTCCAGAAGAACTCTGATTTATCTCACTCTTCCAATCCCACTTTCCAGCACTCATCTGCCAAACAGATTCTAATTTTCTGGCTCTTGGTCTCGTGTATTACAGTTTGTAACTGTGATAATCAGCGTTTCATTCAAGGTCCAATTCGTGCTGATTATGTTGAGTTTGAAACTGAGGAAGGTTAATCTCACTTTGGGCAGTTACAACTGGACAGTAATCTGACGAACTCTTCACACTGTCAAATGCTGGTAGTGGTCTTTGTTCACATGGTGAGTTGATGTACACATGCTGTCATCTAAACTATCACTCTGTGCGTTTGCACTGTCATAATTCATTTCCATTTTATGATCAACATTGTATTTTCTGAAAATCTAAGAACAACATCCAAACTTATTTGAGCCCTACCTCCACATCTTTCACCGTGAAAAGGACATATTACCTACCTAATTTAAAGGCAATGAAGCCTAACCTTTAAAAAATATATACATAGATATTGATTAGAAAATGCACTTTGTCACATCTTTCAGTAGACAACATGACTTTCAAGCAATGGTGAGATTACATTTCGGAAAAAAACTGCGATTTCAATAAATCACTACCTGGGCATATGAAAAACATGAATGATGCGGTTTTAAATACTCATCTATTTAATCGTTGTTATTCTTGGTGCTGATGGCAAGACAGGCACTGTGGACCTTTACTTGTAAAATACAAGGACAGGCGTGTTTGAAATTGTTGTTCTGCGGAACTGAACTCATATCAATTCCCAAGAACAAATGAGTCTCTCTTGAGAATTATAACTCCAGAATTATAAAAGCCAGTTATTCATGGGCGCCCTTGTGCCTTAAATGCAGACTATCTGATGAACGATTGACCGATTTAAAGATTTCCAATGAGCCATTGGTAGAAATGTACTCCAATGGTCTTTGTCGCCCGAGGGGCAGCTTCCATCATTATCTACTTTCTCTGCTCATCCCCAATTTTATCTGTCCGCCAACATGTGGTATTCATCATAAAGCCCATCAAGCTATTGCGCCTTCTCTGGACCAGCATCAGTCACTCTGATCCCTCTCCACAGACGCTACCAGATGCTTATTTTTCTATGAACTTTCATTTTTACTTAATGATTTTTAGCATCCACACTTCTTACAGTGTGCTGCAACCCACATCACTCGTTTCCCTCTTCAACACCACGACACGTTATGTCTCCTGCTCACTCTACTCTACATATGAAATATAAGGGTGCATTTCAGGACATCCAATGACAATTCCATATGCTGCAATATTCTGATATATCATTTCAAAGTCACTAATAAAACACAAATGATAGTGAAAATGATTAATAATCATTATTCATCGTTAACAAACTGACTATAGGATCAATAACAATGTGAAACAAGTTAACAGTGAAGGTCAGGGATTCCGAGGTGAATTGTGAAAAATATTTACTGTCCAGGGATTAGTGGGTGTCTGGAATGCAGAAAGTGACACAGTTATAGTACAAAGCATCTTTGGCAGTGCAGACTTGATGGGCCAAATGGATTCTACTCTATGATTTTTTGGTTCTCTGAAACAGCACTTGATATGGCCTCATAATCCTCCTGAAAGCCACACCAATACTGTCCAGCTTTCTGGGCAGCTCTGAAAGGAGCCAATTGTTTCTTAAATCATATCAGCCCATCTCACCACTTGCAACGGCTGCGCTTGCTGTGCTTCACATGAACCCTCTCAGAATGCCATTCAGTCCACTCTGATGATACATGTATCCATGGTAGAACTCAGGATTGAAATGCACTGAAAGTGTGACACAAATTTTACAATGTACACACCAAACCATTTTTCCGATTAGCTGCAATTTTGCTCGTGCAGAGGAGAGTGTGGGATGTTCTGACAATCAGTAGAATTATGGATTGCATTGAACATTATTTAAATCATCGCAGAAATCTTGGCTTTTGTTTATCAGATAAATGAATGGATACATGTGATGTGAATTTTCTTATTAACAATGAAAACAACATGTTATCGCGTCAGACAGATCATTGAAATTATTTTTCCAGAGCAAAAGACACACAAGATTTTCTTAATGTTTCACTTTCTGTCAACATCCAATGCATGACGAATGATGTGTTTTGGGAAATATCGTTTCTCCTTGAATTTTGGACATGGCAAGGCCAGCGTGCACACTGTAATCCCCACAAATCAGAAGTGGATAATTACTGTACAATACTTTGAATGATATTGTTGATTGTAAAGGAAATTTGTCTGAAGCATTACTTGCTACCCGCAGCCCTGCTACTCTTTGAGATAGATTCAAGGCTGCCCTTTGTATTCAGCAGTTCACGCATATGAAGACATATTTCAATAGCCCGTTTGAAATATGGACGTTCATTAGTCTAACTTTGGAGAGGCAGACTAAGTCTTTTCCCCATCCCTGGAGAGGGTGCTTCAGCAGGGAATTAATAGATTTATGTGGTCTAAGGAGAGCCACACGTGACATCACCTCACGAGGAGTCAAAATATTTTCTTTACTATTTCAGGTGAATGTCAACGTCTATTTCAGCATGGAATGTTCTGCGGCAAATGATATTGCAAGTTATCGTCTACTATCAGTTCTAAAATACTAAAAATCTTGCTTTTTCACGATATAAGCTGTAATTGATTGTAATTCAGCAGCATTTACTTTATACCAAAATAATTTTATTTGTCCTTTTTTATTGATCATGAGGACAATTTGCAGTGTGTCAAAAAATGTAATGGTGACATGTTTGTGTTGGGATCCTTTGCCTTTTTTTCATGTTGGTGTCCCAGTGAACGTTTGTGAGTGTCAGTAAGTGGGTGAGAGTGAATGATTTATTTGTGTTTTTGTGCCTCTGTCTAGTAACTATAATTGTGTTTGTGTAAGTATTTTGGAAGGCTCGGAACAGGAGGAAGATATACTGTAAATGGCAGAAATTTTTAATAGCATTAGCATGCAGAGGTTATCTCTGAATACATTTGTGCAGCTATCTGGAAGTGACAAAACAAGTGGAGCAGGAGCTCCACACGACATATGACTTGTTTGTGTTCATCTGTCCGGGCATTGAGTATCTTTGCTTTAGTGAAGTTAATTTGTATCGAAATTTAGAGTGGCTGCGATTGGAATATTGTTCACAGTTCTAGTCGCCACACTGTCAGAATGACATGGAGGTTTTCTATATGGTACAGAAGCGGTTTACTACCATGTTGCTTGCTTTGGACTGCATTAGCTACATAGACAGATTAGATAAATGTGTTTTGTTGTCACTTGAACGTCGAAGATGGAGGAGCGATATGACAGAAGTTTACAAAATAATGGGAGCCATGGATAGAATGGGGAGGCAGAGTCTTTCTTTTGTCGCAGAGTAGAAATGTCAATTTCTAGAGGACATACTTTTAATGTAAAATGGGGTAGGTTTAAAAGAAACGTGAGAGGCAGCCGTTATGCACAAAGGGTCTTACCTGGTTGTAATATGCTGTCAGAGGAGTTGGGGTGGTGGCGAATATGATTAAACATTTAAGAGACGTCTTGACAGACATAAAAATAGGGAGGAACTAGATGGCAATCCGGGCAAATGTGAGGTGATGTATTTTGGAAGATCAAATTCAAGGGCGAACTATACTGTAAATGGAAAAGTCCTGGGGAAAATTGATGAACATAGAGATCTGGGTGTTCAGGTCCATTGTTCCCTGAAGGTGACAACGCAGGTCAATAAGGTGGTCAAGAAGGCATATCACATGCTTTCCTTCGTTGGGCGGGATATTGAGTACAAGAGTTGGCAGGTCATGTTGCAGTTTTATAGGACTTTGGTTCGGCCACATTTGGAGTACTGTGCACAGTTCTGGTCGCCACATTATCAAAAGGATGTGGATGCTTTGGAGAGGGTGCAGAGGAGGTTCACCAGGATGTTGCCTGGTATGGAGGGTGCTAGCTATGAAGAGAGGTTGAATCGATTAGGATTATTTTAATGAGCAAGATGGAGATTGAGGGGGGGTTGCCTGATTGAGGTCTACAAAATCATGAGGGGTACAGACAGCGTGGATAGCAAAAAGCTTTTTCCCCAGGGTGGGGGACTCAATTACTAGGGGTCAAGAGTTCAAAGTGAGAGGAGGAAAGTTTAAGGGAGATATGCGTGGAAAGTTCTTGACACCGAGGGTGGTGGGCGCCTGGAACGCGTTGCCAGCGGAGGTGGTAGACAAAGACATGTTAGAGTCTTTTAAGATATATTTGGACAGGTACATGGACGGGCAGGGAGCAAATGGACACTGACCGTTAGAAAATAGATGACAGGTAAGACAGAGGATCTTGATTGGCGCAGGGTTGGAGGGCCGAAGGGCCTGTTCCTGTGCTGTAGGTTTCTTTGTTTCTTGGCTACAGTTATGTAGAAACAAAAGATAGTTTGTTCAGAAAGATGCCATATGATATCACAGCCTTATGGTCGAACAGCCCACTCCAGTCTTGGACAGTTCTTTGTTATTTGGGACATTGGTTATGGGATCGCTTATCTCTGTCTATCAGTTTCTTTCTTTTCTGTTTGTCATGGAAGCAGTCTTGTTTTGCAGCTTCACCGGGTTGACATCTCAGTGTTAAGTGCGCCGTCCTGCCTTCTGAATATGCAAAACAATCAAGAACGCACAGATTGTGACATGTCAGAAAATTCATCACCACTGACTGAGCATGAACAGCTCTAATATTCTGCGCAGGGTGTGGTGTAAAATCTGCCACGTCCCGCCAAATGCGGGGAGTGGGGTAAACATTTGGGTGACACTAATTTGAAGTAGATGGCAGAATTGGAAATGGGCAAAATTTTGGAGGTGAAATGTTGGGGTTGGACGTGCTAAGGTTTTGAAGGAAAAAAAATGTGTGGAGATGATATTTGGGAAGTGTGTGGATTTTGGGGCCAATATTTGAGGGTAGAAATTTGATGGCAATATTTTGAGAGCAGAAATTGACAGGTAAAGAGAGAAAAACAGAAAGAAAATGAAAAGACAAAGACAGTAAATAAGACGGAGTGAAATGCAGAAGGTATTTCTATTTCTCAGTGCAATGGGTTCTCTGTCATTTTTTGGGTGGCGGGGTGTGAATCCACTGAAATGTGAATTATCTGTCTGACCTTCTTGCATCTAAAGTGATACAATGCGGGTGGTAATTTTAACGTGTGTTTCCATATGACCCTTGGTGTCTTTGTGTCTGTGTGTCTAATTTTAGCTTCAAAAGGACACGCTTTGCTCTGGAAGGACGTTTGAAGAAATGAATAAATTAGCGTGATTAGTCATTGACTCAGAGTCTGTGTCCCTCTTTTGGTCAAATTAGCACAGTGCCACCCTCTGTTGTCCTCCTCATGACACTACACAAACGGCCGATTTTGTTCCAGACAATGTTCAAGTTAAACTCTCTGATTGCATATATGTTTCAACTTCAAAAATGCCTTTTGAGACATTGAAAAGTTTATCCGATCACTTTGCCTGGAAGGATTTAACCAATTACCATTACCCTCAGTCTTGAATTCTTTCTTCACTGAGGAACCCGGAGAGTAGATGACACAACATGACAGAGCGCAGAAGACAGAATTAGATTTATTAAGCTCCCTTACAAAATGGCTCGTTTGGAGGAGCCTGTATAGAGTCGGAATGGAAATATTCTATTTGTTATGCATGTCAGGAAGACTGTCCAACGACAAATCATTTCCACAGTGCAGTGGGAGCACAGACTTTTCTAATCATGAGCACGTTTCATTCTGAGGGAGCACAACACAATTCCAGTCCTCTCCACACTGGAATAATGTTTTTATGTGTCACTGTGTGTGTCAATATCAGTTTGCCGTGTCTTTCTGGCGAGAGTGCATTTGTCAGTGTGGCTTGTGAGTTCATGTGCCTATGTGGTGTGTGTCTCTCGTTTGATGCTGCTATGATCTACTCTGTCTTTCTCTCCACTGCTTTTCCCTTTTGCTCCTTCTACCTCCCACCCCTCTATTTCTCCACACTGTCTATCCCACTGTCTATGTATGTCACTCTCTTACCATCTGTTTCCCTCCACTCTGTCTCGACTGTCTCCTCTCTCTCCAGCTCTCTCTTTTCATTTCTCTTTCTATCTCTGTCACTCTCTCCCTCACTCTTCTCCCCTCCTTTGGTCTCTCTCACTTTCTTCCTCTCTCTTGTTCTCTCTATTTTCCCCCCCTTCCTTTCTCACGGCTCTTCTATTTCTTTATATGCTTGTCTCGACACCACACTCTCTCTTTTCCTCTCTTTCTGTCTCTCACGTGCCTCGCTAACACTCTCTCTATTTATCAATCTCCGTTATGCCTCACACTGTACCTCTCTCTCCCTCACTTAGGCCCGTCTCACTTTCTCTCACGCTCTCTCACCTTTTTCCCTCCCTCTCTCTCTCTTCCTCTTTCGTTTTTTTCTCTTTCTGCCTGATTTTCACTATCTAAACCTGTCTGCCAATCTCTCTCACTCTGTCCACTCTCCTTTTCTCTTCCCTCCACTCTATTTATCTGTTCTTCTATCTATTTCTCTCCCTCCCTCTCTTATCTTTCTCTCTCTTGCTCTCGCTTTTATATTTCCCTCTTCTCCATGTCTCTTACTCTCTCTCACTTCTTGCCTCTCTCCCTCTCTCCCTGTCCATTGCCCCCTGTTTCTCTCTCACCCCAGAAATACCGGATTTCACCAGGGGCCCAGTGAAGCAGAATCGCCAGTCTTGGAACCATGAGACCTAACCGCACCACAGCTCTGGGTAGCCAGGAACAAAGATGCAGGATCAGAGCACAATAGTCCCTCTTCTGGACTCTGAAATGACCATTCCTAGCTTTGTCCTCGCGCTATGAGCCTAAATCAGGGCAATTGCCCCAGAGAGATACAGGGTGGCTACCTCAGTGCAGAGAATGTCCATCAGATCGCCTGTACCACCAAACTCCTGGATTTCCCTCCCTGAAGGCACTATGGCTTGAGCTAGTACCAACACACTGCATGTGTTCAAGAAAATTGTTATAAGATATAGTAGGACATAGGTCAGTTGCATAAATGGATGGGGAACTTGCCGCTGGACATTAATCTGGCACATTGTGAGGTGTTGCCCTTTGGGAGATCAAATGTTAAAAAAAGGTTTGCAGCTAATGGCAGGACCCTGGATGGAATTGAGGTAGAGAAAGATGTTTTGGTACAATTTGATAGCTGCCTAAAAGGTGTCACACAAGTAGATAAGGTCCCAAGAAGGCTCATGGCATTCTTTCACTTATTGGCTGAATCATTGAAGTGGGCGCAGAAGAGGACTACCAGGATTCTGCCTAGATTAGAGGGGAATAGCGAAAAGGAGAGGGTGGAAAACTCTAGGGTTCTTTGCTCCAGAGCGGGGGAATCTGAAGGAAGATCTGACTGAATTCTATAAAATGATGATATATATGAGTCGGGCTGACAGTCAGAATCTTTTTCCCATTGTTGAAGTGTCTAGTACGAGGGGGCAACTGGAAGATGGATGTTACCTCTGATGACCTGGAGGTTGGCACGGGGGTGGAAAGGAGTGAGAGTGGGTAAAAGGAGGGGATGTAAACATTCCTAATCATGAACATATTAAACAGAATACTTTACAATATGAGCAGGTGCTGAACACCCCCTACAGGCCCACCTCTGTTTCCAATGAAAGACAACTTGCCCACGCCCAAGACTTGGCCACGCCCAAAGACAGGCCCACCCTCCTGCTCGGGCTGAAAAGATCTCAAATAAAATACTCTCGAGATAGGTTTCACACCCACTTCTTTCAATACAATGTCAAACTCTCCCCTTAATCTGTTGTCATTGAAACAACTTCAACCTTATGGAGGAAATGTTGCTCTTGGGAGTGAGGGTCCTTGACGTCCCAGATTGTGTCTTCAAGCTCCTTAACGGGGAGGATCAGAAACCAGCAGTCATGGTACACATCAGCAGCAATGGCATACGTGGAAAACAAAAAGTGACGGAGAATGTGAAAAGAGAGTTAGATTGGAAGCTGTAGTCCAAGAAAAACAAAGTAGTTATGACTGGATTATTACCAGTTCCGTGTGATAGCGAGGTAATAAATAGGGAGATAGCACAGGTAAACACGTGGTGACAAGGCTGGTGGATGAGGGAGGACTTCCATTATGTGAATAATTGGAGCACATTCTGGGAAGTTGGCAGCTGTACATTAAGGACGGGTTGTACCTGAACCAGAAGGGCACAAGTATCATGGGAGGGAGGTTCTTTTTCAAGCTATATGTGATGATTTAAGCTAGATTGGCAGGGGGTGGGGAACCAGATTTGTCTTTCAGAGGAGGGTGAGGGAATCAGCCTTCCAACAGACAGAACAGGGAGTGATGTTGTTAAAAAGGAAATGCTGTCAATGGAGTATAATTGTGGACAGAGATGGCTTGAAGTGTGTATACTTCAATGCTAGAAATGTCGGAAATACGGCAGATGAAGTTAGAGCATGGATCAGGCCTTGGAACTGCGATGTTCTGGCCATTGCAGAAACTTGGGTAACTTAGCGACAGGAATGGTTGTTGGAAGTTCCTGGATTTAGATTCTTTAGAAGAAATAGGGAGGGTGGTAAAAGAAGTGGGGAATGGCATTGCTAGTCAGGTCTAGTATAGCAGCTACTGAAAGGCAGTTCGAGAAAGATATGCCTACAGAGTCAGTTTGGGTTGAAGTCAGGAACAGGAAAGGAGCAGTCACTTTGTTGGAGCGTTTTTTACAGACCCCCTAATAGTTGCAGAGAAGTGAAGGAGTGGAGTGGGAGGCAGATACTGGAAAGGTGCAGAAGCCACAGGGACATATTCATGGGTGACTTCAACTTTCAAAATATTGATTGTAAAATGTTCTTAATTGCAGTAATTTAGATGGAGTGGATTTTGTCCAGTGCATTCAGGAAGGATTTCAGACATGGTATCCAGATAGACCAACATGAGAAGAAGCCACTTTGGATTTGGTACTAGACAATGGACCGGACAAGTAGGCCTGTTGGTCAGAGAGTATTTTGGCGGTAGTGATCATAACTTTGATACTTTCACAATAGCCATTGAGAAGGATAGATACATACAATAGGATAAGGGGGAAGGGTAATTATAATTCTGTTAGGGAAGAACTGGGTAACATAAAATGGGAACAGACGTTTCCAGGCAAGAGCTTTATAGAAATTTGGAGATTATTTAAGGAATGCATAATGCGTTTGCTCCATATGTTTGTCCCTAACAGGTACAGAAGATACAGTCAAGTGACTGAGCCTTGGTTCTCAAGAGAGGTCAAACGACCAGTTAACCGAAGAAGGTTGCTTATATAAGATTTAGGAAACAAGGATCAGAAAAGGCTCTATAGGGATACAAGTTATCCAGGAAGGAGCTGAAGAAAGGGCTTAGGAGAGCTATTAAGAGGGCATGAGAAAATCTTGGGATATAGGATCAAGGAAAACCCCAAGACTTTTTTTTACATGTATGTGAGGAATAAGAGAATGACCAGAGAAAGGGTAGGGCCGGTCAAGAATTGTAAAGGAAATTTGTGCACGGTGCCTAAAGAAATAGGAAAGGTTCTAAATGAATCCTAATACTTTCCTTCGGTTTTCATAACTGAGAGGTACCTAGTTGTAGCGGAGGACAGTGTGAAACAGGCTGGTAGGCTAGTGGAGGTGAATGTTAGTAAGGAAGATGCACTAGGAATTTTGAAGAACTTAAAGATAGATAAGACCCCAGGCCTGATGGAATTTATCCAAGGATTCTATAGGAAGCAAGGGAAGAGATCAGAGGTCCTTTGGAGATGATCTTTTCATTCTTACTGTTCACAAAGAGAGAGTTGGAAGATTGCTGAGTGGCAAAACTCATTCCCATGTTCAAAAATGTGAATGGTGTAACAACGACAATTAGAGGCCAATTAATCTTACGTCAGTGGTGGGCAAATTATTGGAAAGTGCTCTGGGAGATAAGATTTATAATCACTTGACTAGGCACAGTTTAATTCATGATATTCAGCATGGATTTGTGAGGGGTAGATCATGACTCACAAACCTGATTGAATAATTTGTAGAGGTGATCAAACACTTGGATGAAGGTAGAGCAGTGGATGTGGTAGACATGGATTTAAGTAAGGCGTTTGATAAGTTTGGTAGGCTCATACAGAAAGTAAGGAGGCATGGGATAGAGGGAAATGTGGCAGCTTGGATACAGAATTGGCTGACCCTTAGAACACAAAGGATGTTAGTGAATGAAAAGCATTCAACATGATGCTCAGTTACGAGTGATGATTCACAAGCATCTGTTTTGGGTCCTCTTCTCCTGTGATTTTTGTAAATGATTCAGGTGTAGGAGTGAAAGCATGGATTAGTAAGTTTGCGGGTGATACAAACGTGGATCGAGTTGTGGATAGTGCGGAGGGCTGTTCTAAGGTACAAAGGGACATTGATAGGATGCAGAACCGTGCTGAGAAGTGGCAGATGGAGTTTAGCCCTGAAAAGTGTGAGGTGATGCATTTTGGAAGGACAAATTTGAAAGCAGAATACAGGGCTAATGGAAAGATTCTTGGCAGTGTGGAGGGGCAGAGCATTCTTTGGGTTCATGTCTACAGATCCCTGAAAGCGACCATCAGGTGGATAGAGTTGTTAAGAAGGCGTATGGAGTGTTAACTTTCATTAATAGAGGGATTGAGTCCGCGAGCTGTGAAGTTATGCTCCAGCTATACAAAACCCTGGTTCAGCCACACCTGCTCTATTGTGTCCAGTTCTGGTCACCTCATTACAGAAAAGATGTGGAAGCATTGGCAAAGATGGAGTGGAGACTTACCAGGATGTTGTTTGGAATGGAGGGAAGGTCTTACGAGGAAGTGTTGAAGGAGCTAGGGATTTTCCGTTTAAAACTATGAAGGATGAGAGTTGACCTGATAGAGGTAAACAAAATGATCAGAGGCATAGATAGAGTGGACAGCCAGGGACTGTTTCCTAGGGTGGAGGTAGCTATTACAAGGGAGTACAGTTTCAAAATGAGTGAAGGTAAGTATAGGGGAGACGTCAGAGGTAAGTTCTTTACTCAGAGGCTGTTAGGGCATGGAATGCATTGTCAGAGAGGGTAGTGGAGTCGGCCACATTCAGGATAGTTAAGCAGCTATTAGATAGGCATATGGAGATAGTTAATGGTAAGTGTGGAGGTTAGATAGACCTTAGGTTGAGGGTAAAAGTTCAGCGCAACACCGTGGACCAAATTGTCTGTATTGTGCTGGACTCTTCTATGTTCTATGTTTCATGTTCTAACCTCAGACCTGGACCCTTATTAAGAGGCCACAATCATGCAGGAATGGATTACTGCCTCCACTGAGACTGGTGATTGTATTGAAAAATTTGCTGCTAAATCTTGTGTTTTGTTTGGCTTCTTCTCTCAGAACTATTGTACACATTGAACAATTGCTGTGAAGGGATATTTCATAGCATTCTTCAGCTGCTGTCTGAATGTAGTTTGCGTCACAGCATATATTACAGTGTTTGTACAGCAACTGAGTAGCTGTAGCATGAAACCTAATTCCTGTACATAATCATGTATCCAGATAGCCTGAAAACCAAAGGAATCCATTCTGTTCCAAATTGAATACAGCATTATCATTGACCACAGCAGGATAAAATTTGCTGAGATAACAAACAGTAAAATGATGGATTTCCTTCGACTCTGCATTTCTAGGTCTCTGGTGCTCTGGCCAATGAGTCTCCTGCGAGCTTGGCTGGTCACGAAAATGTGTTGGACGGTCAAAATATTGAGCAACAGAATCAATATGAATGGGACACCCGGAGTGAGAATGTGATGGAAGAACTCCAGTGTGACCCAGAACAGAGATTTCCGAATGTCCATCGTTACACGGCAAAACCAGGGCCTGTTCATCAGCCAATACTGATCTGTTAACATAAAATACCAGAAAATGTTCTTTAAACAGCTCAGCACAGACACTGTGCCTAGAACCACAGCCGCTGTTTTCTCGTTGCAATATTTGCTTTTCAGTTTGTGGCAACAAATGGCCAAAAATCGATCAAAGGTGAAAGCGACAGTGAACCAGACAGAACAGTCAGTGACTGCATAAAGCAGGATGGCGTGGATGTTACACACAGGGACGGAATACAGGAAGATGAAATGGACATAATAAACAATTGGTATTTGTCTCATAATCAAATCGATGATAATGACCAGTAGGTCTGTCGCTGACATGGCTGATAGGTAACAGGAGACACATTTGGAGAGACCACACTTTTTGCGAGATAGGATCATTATCGTCACTATGTTAACTGTGTGGAAGGGAAATAAGCAATAAAATTACACATGTAGTCAAAATTACACAAAACTGAAGATAATACTCCAGGTGTCGTCTCATCAACATGCTATTTGATTGTAAAAAAAAACTTCCTTAGTTTTGTAACTTACTCCTATTGCAATAAAGCCCCGAATTCCATCTGCTTTCTTATTGTAATGTGCACCTGCATACCCACATTCTGTGATTCATGCACATGGATAGACATATCTCTCTGCACTGACACACTTTAAGTCTACTTTCCCTTTAAATAACAAATTTACTGTTGTATTTTTCAGGCTATTTGGACAGCCACACACGCATCCACATGAAACTCCATCTGCCAGTTTCTGTCCCATTCTTCTTGCCTGTCAGTCTCCTATCTTTTCTCTACCCATCAGAATCTGCTTTCAAAGCTATCTTGGTATCATTTGCAAACTTTAGTGTATCACCCTTTGACTGCAGATCATTTGCATCAATTGCAAATATTTGAGTCCTGTGACTTGAACTTTGCAGCATCCCGTTGGTCACAGTTTGGCATCCCGATAGACCCATCCATCCCGAAACCGTTTTCTCTGTCGTTCTGCCAATTTTCTCTCCGAATCAAAATGATGGCAGAACTTTTCTTCGATCACTTTGCCCTCTCAGAAAAAAAAACATTAATAAGTAAAGTACGATTTGATCTCTGTCTTGAGAAATCTTGCCATTGTTGTTTTATTCAACTCCATCTCGTTACAGCCACGTCCTCTTCGTTGTAACTGAAAGTGGCTGATTTCTCTCGTTTTCCATCACCCACCTTGCTCATCTGCACGTTTCTGAATTCACAGTCGTCTACCAGCTCAGAAAAAAAATGCCCTTATGGTCAAATTAGTTCTCACTGTTCAAAATCATCCTCCCAACAATTCTAATGCTATTTTGCAGTCCTTGGCCCATGGCATAGTTTACATTGGCACTTCAACAATTTCTTTGAAGTGATGAGATTTCTGCCTTTTAGCGGTGCTGACTTCCAGGTTTCCACTGCCATCATTTTTCTTTATTTCCCCTTCTCTAAATCTCCTGCCCCTTACTTGAAATGTATGCCACATCAAGGCAAACGTTTCTTCCTTTCTTCCCTGTCTTTGTCGCTCTCGTTTCACATGACTGCATCAAGTCCTCTCTCGAGCTCTTCTGTTCTAAGGAAAACAATTCCAGTCTATCAAATCTCTCATCATCACTGGAACTCTCTATTCAGGGCAACGTCATGACATATCTCCCTCTGCACCCTCTCCTCTACTACCATATACTTCTTATGCTGTGGGTTTCAGAACTTCTTCTGAACTTTGACTCAAAAGATGACAACTTGAGGAGGGACCTGGAGTGAGAAATCGGTAAAAAGGCATGGATGTTATCGAAGGAGACAAGGGGATGGGGTCTATTTGGAATGCGGCATGCCATTCGATGTAAAGACAGAGATAACTAAAATTCTGGCTTTACCAGACCAGAAACTTAGTTTGATAGATCGGTGAGGGCAAGAGTGAGGTACAAAGGCAGACAGAGTTTAGTGAGAGAAGATGGGGCAAGTGCTTGGTGCTGAATATGAAACGGAAGTAACTTTGACAGTAGCTGTAGATGGAGAACCCGCATACTAAGGTCAGAAACAGGCTCAGTCAGGATCAACAGGCTTATTGAGGTCTACAACGCAGGAAATATGCCTTCACTCAGTCTTTCATGCCTAAGGGAAAAAACAACTCACTATTTTTGTCCCATTTTTCCTCAAAGCTTTATCCATTACGGATCGGAATAATTCCTCAATATTGTGAGATTTTCAGACTTAACCACTCCCTTCAGGCAGGGAGTTGTTGATGGGTTTTTCCATTGTAATTGAAAACCTATCAACAAACCTATCAACTCCAGAGTTGTGTCGAAATCAAATTACACCAGCTATCATGATTGAATTCAAACTCCTCCCTTGGATATTTCGATTCTATAACCTCATGTCAATAACAATCTGTCATCGCCTGTGGTCAAGAAAATGCAAAGTTGAAAGTAAGAGACATTTAATATAAAAAAGGGAACCAAAGGGAAATGACAGGAAGCTACTAGTTGAGAATAATAAGGCCAGTGTTTGAATGGGCTGTAGAGACTTTATTTTCTCTACCGTCGATGTGTATGATTCTATGTCTTGTGTGCTTATCATGCAAAGGGAATCAGGGTCGTGTCTAGTCCTGGGAAAGGTGTCTGAACCTTTAGAAAATCCAGTTTGGGGGAAAAAAAGCATTGAACAGCCTTCGCTAGATCTGATGGATGGAAGAAGATAGAGTCAAAGAGACATGCAACACAAAAACAGAACCTTGTCTATGCTGATCAGATTTCTCAAACTAACCTAATCCCATTTGCACGTGATTAGTTTGTAATTTTTTAAAAACATCCCAACCCACATTTGTGTCCAAATGTTTTCCTTCCTATTCGTCATTCCAATCACGAACCACCCTTTTCATGAAGATGTGTGTTACAGGTCCCTTCTAAGCATCTCCTTTCAACCCAGAATAACATTTCCTCTGGCTTTGGGCTACACCGCCTTGGGACAAATGCATTGTCTATTCGCTTTATATGTGTCCCTTGCGATTTTAGAAGCCTCCATTAGATCATTATGCCCCATCCTATGCTCCAGGGGAATAACGTCCCAGCTTATTGAGACTTTCCTTGCTACTCAAACCTTCCAGGCTTGGTGACTACATTGAAAATCTATTTTTCACCCATTCCACCTTAATAAAACCCTTCCTATCTCAGGGCGAGTAGAATTAAGCACTGTACTCCAAAGGTAGCCTCACCGGATATGATGGCCTCACCAGATACATACCAGGAATGCTGATGATCGCTAAAATGGGGTAGTAGGCACCCTGAATAATCCAAATCACATCCTGAATTCGAGACGGTAGAGATATCCATTCCTGGGAAAGCCAGTAAAGCCCAAGGTAGAAATTTCGATCCATCGTTTTAAAGAATCGAGTCAGCCACGCTCATAATCCGAACTCTGCTTCTCTTTGGAAGCGGTGGATCCCTGTTTGTGAGGTAGATAGCACTCCCACCGACAAGATAGTGTGTAACGTTTCAAGGATTCCCTCATTAATACAGAACGATGTGCCCCTCCAGGGACAAATGAGGATCCATTGTGACTGACATTAATGACAGATTCAACAAAGACAAGTTCATTAACCCCTTCCCATCCAGAAGACTTCTACATCATGACACAGCAGGAATATCTGCCCTGTCCATAAGGGTGCTGTGTTCCCAAACGTAAAATCAGCTATTCTTCTTCCAGATTGTGCTGAGATTCGTCGCAGGACTATAGTAAGCCTGAGAGATAGAGGTTTTGCCAGAGAACACTTTGGTGTGCTGAACAAAGTTGTAGAGCTGTCCAGCATGGAAACAGACTCTTCTGTCTAATTCATGATGCCGACAAAGTTTTTCAAAATAAACGAGAACTATTTGCTTGCTTTTGACCAATATCGATCCAAATACTTTCTATTGATTTCGCTGTCCAAATGTCTTTTCAATGTCTTACCTGTCCCTGCATTGATACATTCCTGTGAGGATGAAAGATAAGAATGTCAAGATTCGCAAACTATGATTCAGAAGAGATATTGAAAGCTTAGTCAAAACGAAAAAACGGAAGCACACATTTAGGAAACTGAAATGAAATTAAACCCCTGAGGAATATGAAGGAAACAGGAAAGAACTTAGCCAGGAATTAGAAGGGCTAAAAGAATCCATGAAAGATTCTTAGCAATTAGGATCAAGAATTTCAATGTATTTTATCAGTATTTTAGGAGGGACAGTGTAACTGGGGAATCACTCAAGGACAAAGGAAGAAATTTATGCATGGAATAAGAGGAACTAGATAAGTCCTGAATGAATACTTCGCATCAGTATTCACTCAAAAGAACAACATGGATGATGTCAACATTCGGGAGGTTTATGTTGATATTCTGGGGCTTGCCAATTTTAAGAAGGAAGAAGTTTCAAGTGTCTTGCAAAACAATAATGGGCATCCATACCAAGGGCCTAATGCGTTCTATCTCAGGATACACAGCGGGACAAGTGGGAAAGGAATTCTTGAAGTTTCATCAGAGATTATTTTTTATTCTCATTTGCCTCAGGAGAAGAACCAAGAGGCCCAAGAGTAATTAATGTTTGTCGTTTGTTTATGAAGAGCTATGAGATTAATTCGGGAAATTATAGGTCACTGTGTCTTACATGTGTCCTAGCTAAGTTACTGGCTGAAAATTCTAAATGACAAGATTGATTCGCATTTGAAAACACATGGGATAGTACATTGCAAATGGCTGGACACTTCGAAGCATTGATGTACTGAGATTCTATGTCCGTAGGTCCCTGACAGTGGATAAGGTGATAACAAAGGCATGTGGGAATTGAGCATAAAATTTCCAAGTCGTGTTGCACATTGAACAGGCATTTTTGGAGTGCAGTGCACATTTTTGCTCAGTTGATGACAGGTAGGACGTGGAGTCTTTGGAAATAATGCAGAAGTGGTTTTGCAGAATGTTGCCTCGATTGGAGTGTATTAGCAAGAAATAGACTTTAGCTAAACATGTCTTGCTTCGTTAGAGCACCAGAAACTGAGGGGGTGACGTAATGAAATCATTAAAAAATTATAATGCGGATGGAAAAGGAGGTTAGTCAGAGGCTCTACAACGTGAATATGTCAAATAATAGGGGCATAGGCTTAAAGTGAGAGGTGGAAACATTAAACGAGATGTGTGAGGAAATCTTTTTATTAAACTCAAGAAAGCAGGTGCACCTGATGAGCAGCTGATTCAGTTAGAATGAACAGCTAACATCGCAACTTTTAAAAGGCATTTAGACGGATCAATGAACAGGCAGTGAACAGAGAGATGCAGACCATACACAGACGAATGGGATTAGTTTTCAATAGCAGAATGGTCGGCACAGGCATGATGGCTAAAATGCTGACTACAAGGTGAAGAGTTCTATGTTCTATTTTATCACCATATCTATCAAAGAAATCATGCCTCAATGTCTTTCTCTATCTGCTTCCTGACCGTTCTACCTTGCTCCTACTGGATATAATTTTCCTCCTTCTGCATCTGATTTTGACAGTAATTATCATGTTTTGTGCACGTTCCATATTCACTATTGCATGCCTGTTCATCTGTCAGCCCAAATGCTTGGAATGTGTTACCATTTCTCCTGCTACCAATTCCGATGGCAGCACATTCCAGGTACCTGCTGTTCTCTGTGATTTATACGGTTAGTATCAGAGACCTGGGTGGTGTTGTTGGATGGAGAAACTTTGGGTAACAGATACACAGTTGTTTGCAAATAGCATCACAGGTAGACAGGGTGGTTAATAAGACATTTAGCACACTTGCCTTTATTGTTCAGACCATTGAATCTCGGGTTTGGGATGTCATAACGACACTGTGAAAGATATTGTTGAGAGTACTTTTGGAACACTCTGTAGTTCTGGCCCCCTCGATACAGAAAAGCTATAATTTAATCAGACCAGGATTTCACGGCGACTGGAGGGTTTGAGTGAAAAAGTGGGGCTGGCAAGCTGGCGCGTTTTCCTGTTTTTTTGTTACCTCGGAGATTGGGTAGTATCCTGAAAGAAGTTATTTGAATCATGACGACCATCGATAAGGTGAATATCATGGGTCATTTTCCGAGGGTATAAGATTCCAAAACTAAAAGGTATACTTTCAAAATGAGGAGAGAATGGTTTAAACGTGACCTTAAAATGAGAACATTTGAAATGCAATTAGACCGCAACATGAAAAGAAAAGGTTAGACGGATTTGGGCCAAATACATCCAAATGGGAGTTAGTGATAATGGGAACTGCAGATGCTGGAGAATCTCTGATGAAGGGTCTAGACCCGAAGCGTCAACTTTTGTGCTCCTGGGATGCTGCTTGGCCTGCTGTGTTCATCCAGCTTCGCAATTTGTTGTCTCAAATGGGAGTTAGATTGGTAAACTTGGTCGGCAGGGACGGGTTAGACCTAAAGTTCTGTCAACTCTGCTGCATCACTTTGTGACTCTATCTCCTTTAAATATTCCATCTCTAACGTTAAACTTATGCCCCCTGATGTTTGAAATTTACACCCAGGGAAGAAACGAATCCAACTATCCACCTGATACATACCTCTTATAATCAGACTCGTTTCTATCCGATCAACCATCAGCTTCTTACTCCACTGAAAACATTCATTTTTGCTCAGCATTTCCGACTGGCTAATGCTTCCCAATC
Organism: Stegostoma tigrinum; assembly: GCF_030684315.1. Taxonomy (NCBI): domain Eukaryota; kingdom Metazoa; phylum Chordata; class Chondrichthyes; order Orectolobiformes; family Stegostomatidae; genus Stegostoma; species Stegostoma tigrinum. The sequence goes on along the minus strand of NC_081396.1, from coordinate 16,019,161 downwards.
CAGGCAACATCCCAGTAAAACTCTTTTTCACCCTTTTCTAACACTCCACATCTTTCCTGTCATGTGGCGACCAGACCTCAATGCAATACTCTACATGTAAACTGAATAAAGTTTTGTACATCAACATGAATTTCCAGCTTTTGTAATCAGGACTTAGACCTATCAGAGCTCATCCTCTATGCTCTCTTGACCACGTTATCCAGTTGTGTTGTTGCTTTCTGGAAGCTATGGCCTGGACCCTGACATCCCAATGCCTATCAATTTCAGGATGTGTCCTGCCATATTCTACATACATTTCTCAGGCAATTGATGCACCAACATTCATCACCTCACACTTTCCCGAACTAAACTCCATCTGCCATTTCTCTGAGCAAATTTCCAACTGATTTATATTATTTTACATTTTTGCAGTATTTCTTGCCATCCACATTCCATCAATTTAAGTGTCGTTTGCACACCTATTAACCAGACCAACGACATATGCATTCACATCAGTTGAATGTATACTATAAGCATCAAATTTTCCAGGACTGATGCTGAACAAGTAATTCGGCTTTCTATCCTCAGTTGCTCCCTGACTTCGAATTGTTTTCAGCATTTTATTTACAGAATCTGCATTTTTAAAAATTCATTTGCTGATTGCATTTGCTGTAAAACAAAATGGTGGATGGCAAATAATGGAGGGTATATCCTTACATGACAGTGGGTGCAGGTTGATTGTTAAAATGGGCACGGCACTTCAAAGATTGCAGATTTAATAGTTTGTTGCCATTGTGGAGGATTTTAGTAGCAAAGAGAGTTTGGGCAGACTGGCTTTTTTTTTGCCTTGGAGCCGAGCATAATCATTAAGGACATTGTTGAAACGTTTCAAGTTGTGAGGAGCATAGATAGTCTAGAGAGACAAGAACTGCACTATTAGATGGGACGATCAATGGCCAGGGACATCAGTTTAAGAAAAGGTGTGGGAGGCACAGGGGAAATGTGAGTAAAGATATTTTCAAGCACAATGTGGTGGTAATCTGGAACACACAGCCTCTAAGTGGGCAGAGACAGGAAATTTCATAACGTTTAAGCAGTATTTACTTTCACACTTACAGTGCTGCTGCATACAAGGCAAAAGCTCATAATCTAGAATATCGGATTAGGTAAAGTAGGTGCCTTATTTTTGCCAGACGGAGAGATGATGGACCGAGGGGACTTTTCTCTGAGCAGTGGATCTCCATGACTCGACGAGAACATAAACTGCAACTGTCGTTCATTGGGGAAGGAGGCTAGGAGAGATGGTAGATGATTTCAAAACTATGAGAGAGCTACACAGAGATACGAGAAAATAGGTGAAGTTGCAAGACATTCCACCTTTCTAGTCTGGACCACCATTCAATATGACCATGGTTGATCAGGCATTTCAGTATTGCAATCCACTTTCTGTCCATACTCCATGTATCCATTACCCACAAGGGCCATGTCCATCTCCGCCTTCAACATATTTAATGAACTGAGCCTGTCAGCTTCCTGCTGGAGAGAATTATACAGGTTCATATCTCTCTGAGTGAAGGAATAGTTCTCATCTCAGTCCTGAATGGTTTGCCATTATTCATAATCTGTGACCCTAGTTTTTGACTTCCCCAAATTAAAGAACATTCCATCTGTATCTAACCTGCCCAATTCCAACAAGATTTTATTAATGTTTGTATTAGACGCCCTCCTCATTAGTCAAAATTACTGTATTTACGACGTCATTCGATGCAATCTTTCTTCACCTGTCAGCAGGACATATTGCACACTACAGACTATAGAGGTATGAGGGAGGAGTTGGGCAGAATTGACTGGAAGAGGAGCCCAAAAGGAAAGACAGTGGAACAGCAATGGCAGGAGTTTCTGGGAGTAATTCAGGGATCGCAGAGAAAAAAAATCATCCCCAGGAAAAAGAAGCATGGTACAAGGAGAATGAAGCAACCATGCCAGACTAAGATAGTTCGGGGGTGACATAAAAGCAAAGGTGAAAGCATATATTGTGGCGAACGGCAGTCGGAAGTCAGAGGACTACGAAGCTTACAAAGACCAACTGAGGGCAGCATAAAAAGAATTAAGGAGGGAGAAGATTAAATATGGGAGTACACTAGCCAGTGTTATAAATAAAGACTGCAAGGCTGAGAAGATGGTAATAATCTAGTGCGCTCTGCCTGAGAGGAGGCAGGCACTCCCATAACATTGCATAAGCATCTGGTTTAGGAATTAAGATGCCACAGAACTGTACATAATGGATAAAGTGGCGGTGAATGATTTTATATTTAATTGATATTAGTTATTCAACATAGCAGTCACATAAAGAAGGACATCTTCTCATTGAGTACGTATGATACTATGACATATGGTCCACACAAGTTGTTATCTCCTTGTTGGCAATAGTCAGTTTTGCAAACGAGAATTCTGGTCAACTGAGGTAGCAGTTTCCTCCTTTGACTGAGTATACCATGAGGGTTCTGTCTTTTCAAACTTGCTCCTTGCCTGAGGCATGGTTATTCTTTAGTTCAGTTGACCACCAGTCTCTCTCTCTCTCTGTCTCTCTCTCTCTCTAAGAATGAAGCATACAGATGATCCCCTGAAACTTCCACAGTCTTCATGTACATGCTTTTATGGCAGGAAATCTATTCATTTCTTGTTAAATGTGTTCTGTGATAGTGATAGGTTTTCGATGATTTCATTCATTGACTCTCATCTGAGTCAAGAAACCATTGGTTACACCTGGCCAAGACAACCTACTCCAGAAACAAAGATCGTGACCACATTTGTGTTGGATATCCCAAGCCAGGTGGAAGATGTAATCTGCCACTGTATGTCCAGATCTATCATAATCAGATAAGTTTCAGTAAGATCTTGTCTGATTCTTCCACACACAGTATTTCACCCTTGCCCTCTGTCACGTCCTTTAACAACACTGTAATGCACAAATCTCTTGTAGCACTGAAACTTGTGTCTACTGAAGACCAACTTACCACTTGCCTTTTTGCCTCATACCTGTTGTCTTGCTTTCAGTTATTGGTATACAAGGTCACCCATATCACTTTGTTCCTTACTGCTTCCTAATAATTAAATATTTCATTAACACAACGGCATTCTATTCTCCTTAATTTTCGATAAGGTCACACTAATCTTAAGTGTACTGCATCTTTTGTATATTTTCTAATTAACTCAGTCTGTCCAGAAGGCCTTGAAGCCTCTTTGTCTGCTCCTCATCAACAAACCCGGCAATATAACATGTTATTCCTTTGTCCAAAATCTTCGATGTACATTATGAATAGCAGCGGTACACCAGCTGGTTTCCCTTGCACTCCAATAATCACAGCTTTCGACTGAAAAGACCCGACTTTTATTTTTGTCTGTGTACTAATTCTCAATACTGGCCAGTAACATTCCTGCATTCGTGATGGTTTTAATTTTGAACATCATCCTATCCTGTACGATTTTATGGAAAGCATTCTAACGTCTATTAACACGATGTGGAGTATTGTCCCACATTCAATATAATGTCTGCCACCTAAAAAACTATGGAGTTCTCCAGTATGGTTTTCTTCTCATAAATCCATGCTGTTTATTTTTTGTTCTGATCGGTGTCGTAGCTGCTTTAAGATGCCTGTCACCGCTTTACTTGTAGTCGACATGAACAATTCCCAAATACCGTGTTGAGTTTCACAAACGCTCTGTCCCGGATTGTCCTGTCCTCAATTTTAAAAAGTTGTGTTACATTTAAACTCTCAATCTCCTGGATCATCACAGAATCTTTTGAGCTATGACATGCCAAAGCATCAATGGAATATCTTTCCACACTCTATCGTGCTGTTAAATGCAAATTATTAGGTCCTGGAGATTGAACAACTTTTGATTGCATTTAGTCGAGTCATAGGTCAGCACAACGTCGTGGGCCGAAGGGCCTGTATTGTGTGATACTGTTCGTTGTTCTTTGTTGTATGTTCTATAAATTGTACTGCGCTTTAGTGGTCCTGCTGCACCTGGCAATCTGAGGCCCTAAACTAAAGTTACTTGATATTGAAGAAGATTTTACAGACGAAGAGAGAAACCAATGATTTCCACTTGCAACTGAGTTGGTAAGGAAATTCATTCAAATGTTCATGACTGGTCAAATATTGAAAGGGACAACGAGGATTATCAGCTCACACAGGGAATTTTGGAGGCATGGAAACAATGATACTAAGAAACAATCGAGTCAGATTTTGGTAATCTATTTAAAGTCAATTGGAAAATCAGTTGAAGGGTTAACATTTCGAGAATAATTGAAAACCGAATTTAAAAAAAAAATGCATTTTATTGAGTCACAAATTCAGGCATCTTCTGTGACGAGGCAAAGGCATTGATGTTTTGAACCAATATGACTTTTTGGGGTAATTATAGTTTATTTTTTATATTGGGTGCAGGATAGGAAGGAGAAGTGAGTTTAACAGAAGGTAAGTATGATACGAACAAAAGCCAAAGGAATTCCTAGTTCAGATACAGGAAAGATGCAGAATATGTTGTACTGATTGTTATGATGAGGTAAAAATGCGTGTACTCTGCTGAGGCGGATGCCAACAGGGCACAAATACTTAAAGGAGGAAGGGATTTAATTGTAATCGAAAGGAAGGACAGAGGATTTTGCTCTGAAGTTTTTGGTCTCTGTTTTTAGTACTCAAGAGTGTAAAGTGCAGAACGGAAATTGAAGCGTTTTTATTTTCCCAGCTGCTCTGTAAATGTCGAATTGCACAGTGTATTTAAACGATCTCACAGTGACTACCTCCTGTGGTTGTGTGATTCTGTGGTAAGGGCTTCAGAGCGGGGACTCGCTTCCATATTAGCATCTAAAACGTCATTGATCTCTCAAGGTGAGCTGGTGCTTGGAACTTTCATTGTACACATTAATAGTCATATCACTTCTCATGTGTGGAGAATACTAGAGTTCATTTCCGAGTGTGCTCACATCAAAATACATCGGCTGATGGAGAGAATCAAAGCCTCTCGTACAAACTATGGCCAAGTAACTAAATCTCACAGAAATTGAGGAGTTATTTGATACACATTTGTCATAACAACATATGGCGAATGTTCATTCAGATTTCACCTGATACCAGCAGCTGGGACGACGTTTGTAACCCTCCTCAACTTGCTTCTTCTGCTGCTATTGAACTGTGTGTTCTGGTCTGTTGAATACGTTCCCTTAAGTGTTGATAGGCCAATCATTACTTAAATATTAATGGGAATACTATAGTGATCAGACCATGCGAGAGAAAATATTGACATGAGTGGAATGAAAGGACATTGTACTATTTTTTTTTTCTCTGACTGCTTTGCAACAGGTTACGGGACTTCAGAGCCCCGAAACTTCAGCTGCTCAATCCTTACACTTTATTCATGGCTTCTGTGTAGCTCACAAGTTGAAACTGTACTCAGGCAATTTGGGCCTGTTAGAATCTGTGTCTGTCACTGGTTTAATAGTGTGTTTGTCGTGGTAAACCTGCTGAAAACTATCGACTAAACTTACTTCTCAAATTTGGAAGGACGTAAGATAGAAAGCGACTTTCAAAAAAAAATCTACAAGCTTGATGTGACGCTGATTTCGGTTAGTATTTCTCCTGTTTAAATTCCAAAAGCTCTTTCTGGGCAATGGTTTATTTATAACATGCTGATCATGTCCACCAGGGAAATAAAAAAGGAAGCTGTGTACCAATTTGATAGAGTTTATTATTGAGACGGTCCTGAGCTTTTGGAAACGCCGATAGGAGAAAAAGTATAACAATCATCAAAGTGATAAGGGCTTACGCTGGATAAATCGGACTGTCATTGGATCCCAAAAGTTCATTCCGCTTTCTGTTCACAGATGCTGTAAGACCAGGATATGTTTTTTTTTCAAGAATTTATGTTTTCTTTCTGATTTTCAACTTCCGCAGTTCTTTATTTCATTTTATTAGCTGTTTTACTTATTTTCTGAATCTGTTTGAAAGATTGTCACTGGCCACAGTTGTGTCGATAATATCCTCCGTCTGTATTGGAATGTTGTTAAATGTTCAATCCAATAATCATACTAGTGGCTTCCCCAAAAGATTTTTTTTTTCTTTTCTTCAACGAAATGCTTTATTAATAAAATGTTTTCAGAGGCATACACAGAGACTGGGGCAGGTTTGTTCTCCATGGTAGCATATGTATCACAAACAAACATTGGGTTTTGAATTTATCCAGCAAACACAGCAATGCCATGTCTTACTTGTACAAATGTTGCGTATACTTGAGGCATCAGAAGGGTTCAGTTTAAGTTCAACAGCAAGAAGCCAGACAAAGGTAATCCCCACTGTGCCTTGACAGCAGCTTCTCTAAGCTTTAGTGTGCCCCTCAGCGCACAGACCTCGACTTTAGACTGTACCAGTCTGCAGCGCTAGGTCGAGGTCAACGTCTTGCTTTTGAAGACCAACAGTTTTCAGATGGACCAAAGAGCGTATGTGACCGAGTTGGTGATCCTCCAGATGTAAACCATATTTGTATCCCTTTGTGTTCTGGGGAACAATCAGAGAGGTCTCTGATGAAGGGTCTAGGCCCGAAACGTCAGCTTTTGTGCTCCTGAGATGCTGCTTGGCCTGCTGTGTTCATCCAGCCTCACATTTTATTATCTTGGAACTCTCCAGCATCTGCAGTTCCCATTATCTCCGAGTTTATTCATTTTGCCTTTTTTCCGCTTTAATTTGCTACAGAGTTATCACTTAAGGCAAGCAAACAAGAACGCAACTCTTGTTTAGAAAATCTAAACACCTGGAAGGATTTTCTGTTACATTCGGTTGTACTCGATTCACGGTTAGCAGTGAATTCACAATCTGTAAAACACCAGTCAACACCGTGTCGAGCATTGTTTGAACTTCAAGTCACATGCAGACATTTCTTTCAGATTTTGTACTTACAGCATCAGTCACTTGACCATGGTGGGACATAATTCACAGAAATTTCAATTTAAGTTGATTGTCCTACCTTCATTATTTGCATCATCATGTTGATGCAAAACTGATATGTTGCTATCGATATTGGTTAATACCATAATTTTGATGGAACACACCCTTCCAAAATCTGTATCACTGAAACACCTAGTATGATTCTTTTGCTCAATTTATTCTTAATGATAAATTGGTAGCGGTGACAATTAATATTGGGACATTAAACAGCCGACTATATATTGATTTGTCTTGAAACATATGGGGATGCCCACTTGGCCAGTGTATCTAAAAATCCAAATCTAGTGGTGATGATCTGGGCTCATGCACCACTGCATTCTGTTGAAGCCAAAGAAGTATAGAATATTTCTCAAGTCAGTTACGGAAAAACCTTATTATTCCACTAGGATGGGGGCCTGTAAGTGCTGATGTTTCCAATTTCTGTGCACGTTTAGTCATTGGTAAGAGTGACTTTTTTAAGATTCGTTGAAGGAATGTACTTGAGTTGTTGCAGCTCAGTCTGCTGCTGTCTCATCTGGGAGGTGAACTTTGGTGATGAATGTATTAAGTTGTTCAGCTAATGTAAACAATGTAAAGTAAACCGGTTACATTGTGCCACATACCATCGAGCTTCTTAAAGCATATTTCCGTTCAATGCATTAATGTGATTAGCAAGTATTTTGTCATAGACATAGATTGTGTAGTGCTGATAATAACCACGTTGTCAGAGTCAAAATTTGCATTTTATATATTATATATTATATATATATATATATATATATATATATATAAATCCAACAGCTATTCATCACTTCTAGCGAAAGTATGATATCCCAGTTCAGATTCTGGTAAATGATGTTGCGTAGTGCGTTAATAGTGTTCATGCATATGTGGAGTTTAGCTTTGTGTTAACATTGGTGTCTAAAGCTCTTTCAAATATCATTGCTAGAATCCGAATTCTGTTCATTATTTTCTTTAAGAATATCGCAGGGTCAGCCTATCAGGAATGAAACGTCCAGGATAGAGTTACAAGTTTGTGCAGATTTCATTTATGCGCAGCGTTTGTCAATCAATTTACACTGTGTCTTCTGGTACAGTAACACTGATAGTGACGGTAATTTATTTCCAGAAGATTCAATTTATATCATTTCCTTTGAAATTTATTTGCTGTCGGTTGTGTCTGAAGATATACAGCAGTAGGTAAGACAGAAACAAAACGCGCGCAGCAACTTTGTTCACCATTTTCGAAGACTATATTTCACATTCTAGAAATTTGGCTACTTTTTAGGCTTTTCTTTACGAACCATTCGATTCATGAAGAAAGGGTTTTGACTCAAATATATTCGCATAGATTTTTTATCAGGATGCCTCAAGCAAACGTAGAGAATTTGGAAGAAACTCAGCAGGTCTGTGAGCATCTGTGAACCGACGAACTTAGTTAACATTTCGAGTCCAGTGTGTCTATTCTTCAGAACTGGAGTACAAAAGGAGGTCCCATACCAGACTCGTAACATTAACACCGTTTCTGTCTCTATATGCGCAGCGATGCCTGTTGGTTTCTCCAGCGTTCTCTGTATCTGTTTCAGATTTCCAACCAAGGCATTACTTTGTCCTTTACTTGGTGTCTTATTTCTTTTTCTCTATTTCAGTGAAGGGGTATGCATTTTTGGACTAGGCAATGTTTTCGACTAGACAGAGATATCATGAAATGGTAGAAACACGTAAACATAGACAGTAGGAGAAGTATGATGCCATTCGGCCCTTCGAGCCTGCTGCCCCATTTTTCACACTCACGGATGACAGTCCAGCTCCATAGCCCTAAAGTTACTTTCTCCTCATATACTTTGACCCAATTCGTACGTGTCAACAATAATGCTAGTGATCAAAAGTCTCACATTTTAAAATCTGTGAACCATCACACTATGTTGCAAGATGTTTGGACATCACAAATGTGCTCCTGTCCTCGGAAAGACGTCCTCAGTCCACATCACCTTCTTGCCTGATATGATTTTTTTTGTTTCAAAGCCTCGCGTTGAATTTGCTAAATGCAACGTGCTCTGTTGTCAGAAATGAAAACAATAGCAACACAGCAGCCGTAGTAACATTTGAGGGTTCTAGTACCGTCTGTAGAAGCAATAGCAGACTGAATGGTTCAAGTTGTTATTTCATACCGAGACGTTTTTTTGTTCAGCAACTTTACATCCCCATTGCTCCAGATTAATGGCACTTGGTGTTCCATATTTCTCTCAATATTTTTACAGAATAAAAGTGATGGCCAAGATGAAACCACTTGAAAGTTAAACACAGAATACATCACTAATGATTAAAAATCATAATTTTCTTTTATTGTTAATTCTGGAAAGTCTCCATTCAGCTTAAACGTTGTCCTCAAAAACTGTGATGTTACAGATGAAAATTGGTCGCTAAGACAAGCGAATGGGGGAAGCTGTTGTGATGGCCGTCTCAAAATTTACTACAATGGAAGCTAGGGCGAATTACTGGACACTCTGTGGATGGGAGCGATGCTGACGTTGCCTGCAGGAAGCTGGGTTGTCGTTATGCCTTAGAAGCATAGTCCGGGACTGCAGGACCGTTGGCCCACTGAAATTTTCTGGCACTGACAGCAGTTCGGTAGACGTCCTGTGCTCAGGTGAGTTGGCTTTACCAGGCAAAACTGTTCAGAAATGTCAAATCAAATATCTATCTGCTGAGTGAACTGAGGATATGTATCAGTGTCACTCAGAACATTTTTTTCCCCTCTGGGATGAAAGCAGGCACGAGCCAAATGAATAAATGTGAAAACTTAAGATATTTTCCACAATATACAAACAGATCAATTTTATAATCCAAAAGAGAAGCTGCCACGCGTGCACACGATAAGCTTCAGTCCTGGACTCGAAATGTTGACACCATTTTCTACTGAACTATGCAGCCAGCCCTGCTGAGTTTGACCATAAATTGCTGATGTTGTGAGAGATGGTGGCATCGCGAATTCAAATTTTGATGAGAATGAGTATAAAAGACGTTGATCAGATGGGCAATATGGCCGAGGATTGGCAGGTGGAGCTTAATTCAAACAAATGGGAAATGCCACACTTTGAAAAGACAGATGGGGCTTTCACTTATCCACTTGGTGATAATATCCTGTGTAGTGTTGCAGAACAATGAGACCTTGGTGTGCAGACTCATAGTTCATTGAAAGTAAAGACACAGGTAGACAGTATAGTGAAGGAGGCAGTTGGAATGCTAACCTTCATTAGTCAGTGACTTGTGTCTTGGAGTTGGGGTGTCGTGCTGCACAGGAGGTCGGGTAGAACACTTTTGGAACACTGCATTCAATTCTTTTGCCCTTGCTACAGGAAAGATGCTGCGAGGCTGGAATGTGTTCAGAAAAGAGTTACAACGAGGTTGCTGGTTTGAAAGGTTTGCGGTATCGGGAATGATTGAATAGGTTGGGATTTTTTCTAGGAACGACAGAGTTTAAATCGCCACCACGTAGAGTATTATAATATCAGGAGGGGCTGGTGGAGGTTTCACTTTACATCTATAAATGCAAGGAAATGTTTTGTTGTTCGCTGATGGCAATAGTTTCAGTGCAAAAAGGTTATGCTGAAACTGCATGAAACATTGTTTAACCAGAGCAGAATCGTGTGCACAGTTTTGGGATCCACATCAGAAGATCATTATTTTTTAATACTAGAGAGTGCGCAGAGGAAAGGTACCAGGGTTTTTTTTTTCAAGCTGGAAACTATTTAGTTCTGAAGACTAATTGGCCGGTGTGGCATTCATTTCTTTTGAACCAGGGAGACTGAGCACAGAGAGAATTCGGGGATATAAAATGTAATAAGGAAGCGTTTCCCTAGTTTAAGGTATTGTATTCAATGTATCATGCATTCAAGGTAATGGGCAGAAGTATTCGAGGGTAATGAGGATATTATTTTCAATTCAGAATTTGGTGCAATTTGGAACTCACTGCCTGTCAGGGTGTTAGGGGCAGATGTATTTAGAGATGCCCCTATGATGCCAAGGAGTACAAGGCGAACCCAAGTGCTGGGAAATGACATTAGAATAGGTATGTGCTTGTATCTCATCAAAGCAGACTCTGTGGACTGAAGAACTTTACTGTGCACTGACGGCCTCTGTAATCTGTAATTTTGTGACTCTGTGAATTAGTTGTGATCTTTTCTATCGAAGTGCATGAAACAAGAACAGACAAAGACTTGTCACCCTGTTCCAATATTTTTACTTCTCCAAGTACTCAAAGCGTTATTGCGGTCGCTCCGATATACATGTTGCCTTTCAGTTACATTTTCAGGAGTTACAGGGTCAGTATTCACATGTGTTCACGCACCCTAGACCTCTACATCGCCTCTACCTCCCTTCACCCTTTCGCCATCTCCTATATATTGTTATTAGCTTCGTCAGTAATTCAACTGATCAGACGCTGAGATACTATCCTTGTTAAATTCCCATTTGTCTCATCAAACCCGTTCTTTCCTGACAGTCTCTTCATATCTTGCAGATCATAAATTTTCAGATATCCTGCAAAAAATCTGACATTTTGAACATTCCGAATTTAATTGGTAGAATCCATGTGGTGGCCATTCGTTTTCCAAAACTTACAGCACCCAGAAATCACTCTTTATATCATCTTTTCCTCTCAATGTCGCCTTGCTCTTATTACTTGCAAAAGTAAACCCTTGATCACGGAAACAAAGTGTGTAGCTGGATGAACACAGCAGGCCAAGGGCATCTCAGGAGCACAAAAGCTGACGTTTCGTGCCTAGACCCTTCATCAGAGAGATTGGACAACTGAACGATTATATTATTACTCACATTAATTGGTGTGATATCTCTCCTGTATATGTGTTGTAGTGTTTTAGCCTGCTATAGTTTTATTTTTAAATGTTGGCGTTGAAGGAACGAAGACAGAGGATTAATATTGGAGAAAGCTTTAAAATAGGACAAGAATGGATAAAGTAATCGCTGAATCAGATTGGAGCTGGAGGAACACACCAGACCAGGGAACATCAGAGGGCCCTGGATACAGCAGAATATTGAATCACCGACAGCAATAAACTGAGAGACTGGAAAGGAAAAATCCAACTAATTGCACAATAACTCATAAAATATTGACAATAGAAAATGAAACTGAAACTGGAAGTACTGGAACAAAAAAAATGAGATTCTTTGAAATATTTCTCTGCTGTGTATTCTCGTAGATGGGTTAAATTGAACTAAATTAGTCTTTCAAAATATTCTGCATCATACTTTTACGGACCTCTCACAGAAACAATAATCTATACATTATGGGGGACTGACCGATGAAAGAATTGTGTAATGAATGTATAATGCTGTGTATTATTGTCAAACAGAACACTTACTGTTATGGCTGTCAGATGGTGGAAGCCCTTGTGCTGGTCGAGTGGAGATTTATTACAAAGGGGCATGGGGCTCGTTTGTGATGACTCCTGGGATGTGGTGGGCGCTGAAGAGGTTTGCAAACAACTGGGATGTAGAAATGCACTGGACATGACATTTCCTTCCTCCTATGGAGCGGGCTCGGACCCAGTTTAGTTAAATGATGTGAAGTGTTCAGGAAATGAATCATTCCCCTGGGAATGTCCTTCAGCGCAATTGGGTCATCAAGACGACTGTTCTCATAAAGAGGATGTGAGATTTACTTGCTCAGGTGAGACCATTCTCTATGTTCTCATTTTCCTGTTACATTGTCGATGATGTGTTAAAGTGATACTTGTACACTGAATTGGAGAGAATGTAGAGGGTGGAATTGAACTCTAAGGATACTGATGTGTTCACTGTGCACAGAGCATGAAACAGCCATTATTCCCTCTGTTATAAACTGCCTTCCTATGAAATCATTCCTCTATCAGATTCATTCCGAATTTAGTGTAAAAGCGCCATCGTTAGTCTGTTGACAATACTCTATGTGAAGTAAATATTCTCCTGAATATCCAAAAGGGCTTACTGAAAATAAGCAATCATTTCTTATCTCTACTTTTGTATCAACGCAAAAAAGGGCAGTTCCTCACTGTATGCCTGTCAAATTTTTCACCACTCTTAGGGCAAGGATTGCGTGACCCCTACGCATTTTCTGGCAAATTTAACCACATTGGGCACAGCTCTTTAACATTAAAGTGGTTCACCACATGTACTGTTCTGCAAATCTGGCAGCTTACCTATAACACATACGTTTTTTTTGCTGTCAGTTTCTTGTTGTTTGTCATGTCACATGTGCAATTATTTCATAAAATTGCAGAAGCACATTGACGAAGGTCTTTTCAAGCTCCATGCACGATGCACCTTCTGCCTTTCTCCTACAGAAGAGCTGTGTAAGTTCCTCCAACCGTTTAATCTGATACATCATCTGTCAATTCCAAAGCCAAACATTAAGAAATGTGGATGACAGAAATCTGAAGCAAAGACAGAGTTGCTGGATAAATACCAATCGTCTGGTCGAATCGGTGGAGAAAAGCACAGGGATCATTTCTAGTCTAATAAACCCTCTGAATAAGGGTCACTGGACCCAAAATGTTTTCCTCTTTCTCCACAGATGCTGCCAGACTTACTGAGTTTCTCCGGCAATCCTGTTTCTATGTCATGTTGCATGTTCCTTCTGAAAATCTATGTTAATCATCAGAGGACACACGTAGGCATGCTCTGAAGTCATGATAACTCTGTCGTGTGAATAGAGCTCAAGGAAATCCGGATCGTGAACTGAAAGCATCGTTTTGAGGGAAGAGTGGAAGTGTTCGACAATTGGGCCTGGAACGGTGTGTTCAGAAAGTCTGTTTTCACATGATGCGGAAGTGATTTGTAAACAGTTGCACTGTGGTGGCGTCCAGGATGTTACGTAAGACTCTCAATTGTACGGATTAGGAACAGGACCTATTTGCCTCGATGGGATTGAGTGCCTGTCACACGAGTCAACTCTGCAGCAATGTCAGACAGATCCGTGGGGTCAACACGGCTGTGAGCACGGTGCACACTTCTCAACATTCAGGTAAATTTCTAACACCGATTTCCAATACAGTCAGCATGTTTCTCTTCTTAACAGAGAACGATGTGAGGAAGGAAGAGCCTCTCAGTTCAGATTTCTGCCATCAACAATCAGGCACATCTTCTCAATGAGTGTTCCCACATTCGGAATAATGTTTCAGAATAATATTGCTGCTGTGGACTGCCTTCAATCATAATCCACACTGTGCCACAGGTTTACAACATAGCGTGCGCCTGCCGGGAGGAAACATCAACTGTTCATGGAAAGTGGAGATCATGTGCTATGAAAGCTAGGGCATGTTGAATGGTGATTCCTGGAGTATAACAGATGCCAAAGTTGTCTGCAGACAACTGTGGCGTGGTGTCGCTGTATCGGTCCAAAGGGTAAAGGTGCGATTTGGCAGAATGATGTGAAATGTAAAGAAAGTGAATCCTCTCTGCCTGACTGTCTCTTCCTGGCGCCAGCTCAAAGGGAATGTAATCACAAGGAAATCTCTGGTGTGATCTGTTCTTGGAAGCGCATGCTGAACTGCGCTGATTTGTGATCATTAATGTTGGAAATTAGTAATAAATTTCACCTTCGTGAATATTTATGGAATCTCTTTCATAGGATCCGAATTGCTGGTGATTTCTTCTTCATCTCCACCTGCGGGTTTTTATTATTGTTACCATTATTAACGTTTGTGTTAGTGTGACGTTCCTGACTTGATGTTGTTTGGCATTTTCATGAATTTAATGTTAACGTCAGTGTGTTCTCATTGATGAATTCATTACAGTTATACAAGGCAGATTCTAACCAAGCTAAATTCGTCAGTAATGTACTCTTTAAGGGCAGGAAAGTAAATTTATTTCCATACTTGTTGTCTGCTTAATGTTGGGAGTTCTGTTAATCTTTGATTTGATCGCACTACTGGTGGTCACGCAGAGAAAATTACAAATGAAAAGTGAGCCTCACATCTACGGATTGAGTCAACACTCAGTTTTTTTGTTCCTTATGATGTCAGGACTGTAGATTGTTTTTGCAATTTTCAATCACTCGGCCTGGTTGTCACGAATGCGAGGCCGTTTCTGTCTGTTTGATTTCTACAAAGGGTTTTACACATTGAAACAACAGAAAAATAAACTTGGAGTGAAAGACAAAATACTCCGGAACATTTTATTGAATATAGCAATGTGTTATTAAGTCTCATTGAGACGTTTGCCCATTGCTTCGAATTACTTATTCATCAGTTGGATGCGTTTATACTTCTTTCAAGTTTCTGTGTGCTGATGGCAGAATCCAGGATCAGAGAAAGATTGAGTGCCATTTTGTGGGGGATTTCAGTCATCCAACAACTCATTTCCCTTGACTACATAGACGCGTCTTCTTCAATTTTTACTGAGACAACAATAACTGTGGTTGCGAGAATCAAAGACAACAAATGATCCAGAAGCTATCTAACTCTGTCTTATTCAATGACTTGGCCTCCACAAACTTCAGTGGCAATGAGTTCCAAAGATTTGCAAACCGCTGGCTGATGGAATTTTGCATCATTAAAGGGTCATAGCTTCACTAGGAGATGGAGCTTGACAATGAGTCGACACTTTTCCTTTTAGCAATTTCGACTTCCATCGACTCCCTGAACCACATCCAATACTGCACCAGCCACAAGTTGATGAACAATAATCGGGGATCAGAAAATGCTGAGATGAACTCTAACAGTATTACAGGTGTGCAAGCGTTTGCTTTCTGACAGGACGCTTTTGTCTTTCACTCTCTCTGGGGTACAGACTGGAAGATGTTAACAAGCTAGAATGACACTGCAAAAAGCGTTATTTCATGAGCACTGTCAATGAAAAAAAAAGTTGCTGGTTTGGAGTCACAGCGATATGTTCCATCAAAACCATGTCTGCCAAAAATAATCAATTAACTATGCTAAAACTATTTACCAGCACTTGCCTCATAAGCTTGTGTAATAAAATGTGGAGCATTGGGTGAACGTGAAATGATTGGAGGGATATATACTGAAAAATGTGTCAAGATTAGTTTAGGAATCTCGTTGGCACAGCCGAGTTGGATCAACGGGTCTGCTTCCCTGATGTATATCTCAATGGCTCTATGTAAGAGCAAATATTTTTCAATGTTACAAGACTTTATGTCTCTATCATCCTTGCAGGCAGACATTGTCTGTCACACGCTCTTTAATTTTCCCTCTTCAAACCCCTTTTCTTAAATCTATACCCCCAATCTTTGATTCCCCCAACCAAAGTGAAAATTTCCCTCCTGCCTGCACGAAAAATGTCCACAAAATTTTCACAATGCATCTCAATAATTCCCGGCACTCTGTGACTTCAGCTCCAAAGAACGTAATACAAATAATGAAACAGGTGTGGAACACTCAGTCACTTGAACCTGTTCTACCATTCAATGAAATATTTTCTGGCACTTGCCTGTCCTCAATTCAAAATCTGCCTTTGGCCATTGTCCATTAGTACCTCTGTTTAAAAACGATTTATCTCAGATTTCAAATCAACAACTTATATAATATCAATTGCTTTTTGAGGAATGCAATTCTAAACATCTCTCGGCTTTTGCTCTTCCCAACATCTCTCCTGAATGATCAGGCATTAATTTTCAGAGTTTACCGTGGATTTCTAGAATATTTCATACAGGTGGTAGTGTATTATTTTCCAGCAGTATTTTCTTGCAAATATCTTGAATAATTCGATCAGATCACTTTTAAATTTCCAGTGAAAACAGTCCTGATTTGCATAATCTCTGCTCATGCCATGACTCCTCAAGAAGAATTAATTACAATTGACTGCCTGACTGTTCTAATCTTACTGTCCACCTCTTTCATCATTTGTCAGCTAGAATATCATTTCCAGTTCCCGGTGTTGTGTGTTACACTCTGTGTGAGTGGTATTCATTTCTTTTCTCTCCCAGGTCCTATTCATAGTGATTACGATGGTATTGAGACTGAAGGCGCTGAATCTCAGCAAGTCCAGTTACAACTGGGCTGTGATCCTGAAGAGCTCCTCACACTGACAAATGCTGCCAGTGTTCCTTGTCCATTTGGTGAGCTGAATTACAGTTACTTTCATCTTAGTCAGTGTTCTATGGCTTCATGCTGCCTTAATTCCTTTCCATTCTGTGGCAAATATTGCACTTGCTGAAGTTCTAATGACAATATTCGAAGCTATTACAGCCTTATATTCACTAACTGAGAAAGAGCTATTATACTGGAGGGATATCTTAAATTCAATGCTATGATGAATGAAATAAATTCTTAGAAAAGAAGGCACATACACTTATTAGACACTGTTTTGTGTCAACGCATTGAACAGCAGCACCTGCTCTCACCCAGAGGTGAGATAGCAAGTTGAAATCTACTGTTTCAACCACTCACCAAAAGGCTGGATCATAAATATGTAAGGTCAGAATTTTAGTGCTCCAAGTGTTAAATTTTGCAGTGCATGATGCTTACTAGGAAGTCAGACACGGTACACCTTGACGTGTAAAGTACAAAGAGAGATGGTTGTGATGTGGCTGTTCTGAGGAACTACACTCATACCAGTTCCCAGGGCAGAATGAGTCTCGCCAACGTGAGCATCATAAATGCCAACAACTCGTGGACACACTTGTTACTATAACCCAACCTATCTGATAAGCTGCTTAGCCATTTAAACCTTCCCAATTGGCCACTTTAAGAACCTTAATCCAATGTCCCTGGTTTCCCAAGTGATCAGTTTGTATCATTTCGCAGTTTCTCTCCTAAACCGCGCTGAGTCTCCACTAATTAACCGTTTTGAGATCTGTGCTTCAAAATGTGGCATTCGCCACACTACCAAATAAGCTACTGCATCTCTACAGAAGAATGATCACTCGTCCCATAGCGTTAAATTTGGATTCTCTCCACAAATGCTGCAACACCTGATGAGTTTTACAAATAATTTCTAATCTTTTTTCTATTTCTGATTATTAGCATTCATGATCAGAGATAATGGGAACCGCAGATGCTGGAGAAATAGATAGGGAGAAAGGGGGAGGCAGACCGAAGATGGATAGAGGAGAAGATAGGTGGAGAGGAGCAGATAGGTGTGGAGGTGGGGAGGGTATAGGTCAGTCCGGGGAGGACGGACATGTCAAGGAGGTGGGATGAGGTTAGTAGGTGGGAAATGGAGGTGCGGATTGACGTGGGAGGAGGGGATAGGTGAGAGGAAGAACAGGTTAGGGAGGCAGGGACGAGCTGGGCTGGTATTGGGATACAGTGGGGGCAGGAGATGAGCTGGGCTGCTTTTGGGATGCATTGGGGGAAGGGGAAATTTTGAAGCTTGTGAAGTCCACATTGGTACCATTCGGCTGCAGGTTTCCCAAGCGGAATATGAGTTGCTGTTCCTGCAACCTTCAGGTGGCCACCTCCTCTTTATCTTGGATGTGCAATCCCTTTATACGTCCATTCCCCACCAGGAGGGTCTTAGGCCTCTCTGCTTCTTCCTGTGGCGAAGACCTGAGCCATCCCCACTCACCATCACCCTCCTCTGCTTGGCCGAGCTTATCCTCACCCTCAACAACTTCTCTTTAAACTCCTTTCATTTTTTCTTAGGTAAGAGGGGTTGTCATGGGTACCTGCAAGGGCACTAGTTATGTCTGTGTCTTCGTGGGGTGCATGGAACATTTCTTGTTCCAGTCCTATTCCGGCCCCACCCGCAACTCTTTCTCCGACTCATCGATGATATTATTGGTGCTGTTTCCCTTTCTCATCTGAAATCGGAAACGTCCTTCAATCTTGCTTCCAATTTCCACCTGCCCTCACTTTCTCCTGGTCTATCTCTGGCTCCTCTCTTCCCTTCCTCGAAATTTCTGTTTCCATTTCGGGGGATAGACTAGCCACTAATATCCATTACAAAGCCACTGGTTACCACAGCTACCTGGACTAGACACCCTCATACCCCACTTCCTGTAAAGTCTCCATCCCATTCTCTCAGTTCCTTTGATTCTTTTGTATATGTCAGATGAGGCCGACTTTGAGAAGGGAGTGTCCGAAATGTCCACCTTCTTCCTCAGCCGAGGATTCCCCAGCTCTGTTGTCGAAAGGCCCTCGATCAGCTTCGACCCATCTCCCGTACTTCTGCCCTCACCCCTTCTCTTCCCTCCTGCAACAGTGATAGGGGTCCCCAAGTCCTCACTTACCAGCCCACAAGCATTCACATCCAGAAGATCATCAGATGCCATTTCCGCCACTTCCAGCAAGATGCCACCACCAGGCACATATTCCTTTCCTTCACCTGTCCACCTTCCGCAGGGACCGTTCCCTCTGGGACACCCTGGTCGACACTTCCTTCACCTCCAATACCTTCCCACAGCCCGACAACACCTCCCCCGTGACGAGAGAAGGTGCAACACCTGTGCATTTACCTCGCCCCTCCCCAGTAGCCAAGGGCCCAAACATACCTTCGAGGTGGGGCAACATTTCACCTGCACTTCCCAGAAACTATTCCGTTTCAATTGCTGCTCACAACATGGTCTCCTTTACACTGAGGAAACGAAGTGTAGATTTAATGACTGCTTCACTATCATCTGTGTTCTCCTCACAAAAAAAAATCCCTGAACTACTTTTCGCCTGCCACTTCAATGCAAAACCCTGCTCCCTGGCCAACATTTCTGCCTCCAGCTTGCTGCAGTGTTTTAGTGAAGCCCAACGCAATCTGGGGGAACAACACCTCATTTTCCGTCTGGGGACCCTACAGACTCCAGACTCAATATTGAGTTCAATAATTTTATGGCCTAACTCTCCCTTGTCACAGCCTCCTACCTCACGCACCAGGCCTTGTTACCACACAGCCTGCTACTAGACACCCCCTGTTGTTAGTCACTAACAGTCCCAATAACAACTATTCACGTTCCCAGCCCGACAGTTAGCAACTCCTTTGTCTGTCCAACTGCCTTTCTCTCTCTTTGGGCTCTATCCTATCGTTTACTCCCTACCCCACCCACCTCCCTATTTTCTGCATATAGACTGACGTTTTCCCAACCTCCAACAATTCTGAGGAAGGGTCACTGGACCCGAAACGTTAACTCTGTTTTCTCCTTCACTGATGCTGCCAGCCCAGCTGAGTTTTTCCAAGCAACTTTGTTTTTGATTCTGATTTCCGGCATTCGCAGTTCTTTCAGTTTTTATTGAGGAAAATTACACTCACACTCACTGACAGACACAGCTGCATAATCACAGATAATTATACTCACTCGCACTCATTCACTGCCACTCACTCACATTGGCGTTGACATTGACATCAACAGAGAGATACACAATCCCACAACATGTATAATAACTGTATTTTCAAAAGTGAACTGTGACTTACACTGTGCATCATCACTTACTGAAAACACAAACTGGAACGGTAGGGGGCTAAATATTTGGAGGGCACAAATTTGGGAAGGAAGTCAAAATTAGGAAGGGGAAAAGTTTTGCTGGCACATATTTGGAGAGGGTGAGATGTTAATGTGATAACATCCCATTGATTTCTATGCTTCTATAAATTAAAGTCTTTTATCTGCATTTGATTCCTGTGCAGAGGCTCTAATTTATAGAAGTAAACTCTTATCTACCTATACATAGGTATGCAGACACTGCCCTGAAGCTTCCTGCCCAGCTAGGAATTCAGTGTAAAGCTTTTGTAACTCCTTATCTTCTCACACATCGGTATGCAGATACTGTCTTAAGCTTCCTGACTGAATTAAAATCAGAATCAAACTGTTTCAAATAGGGTTAGGTGGGGAAAATTTGTAAAGGAGTGAAACCTCTAAAACATGTAACTTCTGTCGCTGACAAAGGGGCCAGGGCATTGACTTTGTTCTAGCCAGACACACTGGCAACTTGAAATCAGAACCTGTCCTGGGCAACAACTCGAAATCGCCTCCTGCCATTAGCAGCTACTTCACTAGCAATCGATACTATATCCTGATCTTTTCTGCTCTTGATGCAATACTTGTTTGGTATCCTGTCTTTGCTGTCGTAATTGTTTCATGAATCATGTCTTTTGTAAATTGTAAAATTGTTTTTTGTATCGTGTCTTCTGTAAAGTATAAAAAGAGGGGACTGTCCACTGTTCGGGGAGAATTACTTGCGAGACTCTGCACTCTGTGCCGGGTTGAGTACAGTGATTCTCCACAGCTTGTACTTGCTTGGTAATAGAAGGATTTGTGTTTTTCTAAACAAGTCAGTGTCTTGTTATTGCAGCAAGTCCGTGAGGGTCTCCGAAAACGAACCTGACAAGAGGAGGGAAGTTTGGCAGGGTATAAATTGGATTCACTATTTGAGGGGCAGAAGTTGGAGGTAATTTTTGAGGGGCAAACTTTGGGGGCATAGCGAGACAGAGAGCGAGAAAAAGAAAAGAGATACCAAGAGTACGTCTGTGCCTGTGTAGTGGGTCTTCTGTTATTTTGGTTGCGATTCTATTGAAATGGGGTTCACTTGTGTTTAAAGTGATTGTTTTGGTGTGTGTTTCCACCTCTGTCTCTGTATGTTTGTGTGTTTGTGTCTGGCTGTATTGGGACACACTTAGTCCTGGACGAAATTTCACATGAACGAATGAATAGGACAGTGATGAATCTAAGTTTCAGAGTTTCTCGCTCTTTCTCCCTTTAAAATGATAAAATTCCACACTCTCGTGGGCCCTTCACGCCACTACACAAACGGCAGATGTCTTGTACCTAGAGAAAATCTGTTCGCTGAGCTGGAAGGTTGGTTTGCAGATGTTTAATCACCATACTCGGTAACATCATCAATTCAGCTCCAATTTAGCGTTGTTGGTCTATCTCGCTTTTTCTTCATGAGGTCATTGGCCCAATTTCCGATTCTGCTTCGGGTTGGGGTGTGGGGTCGATTTTCACCTGTCTATAGATGGAGTTCGGGGCAGATTATCGGGACTCTAGGAAATCCCACGCGTGTCTTAGTTTGGCTTGTCCTAGGATTGTTACCTCTTTCCAGTCGAATTGGTGGGCTTTTTTGTCCTCGGGTATGGAAACGGGTGATGGTTGGTCGTGTCTCTTGGTAGCCAATTGGTGCTCATGCACCCTGACGGCGAGCTTTCTCACGGAACGTGGTGTTTGTGGCAGTGTATATGGGATTTTATAAATGACACTGGCCCTGTTCCTATTACTTATGAAATTATTTGTTCTAGTCAGTTGTTGGCCGTGGTGTAGCTGTAGGCTAGTGTTACTTTGTCAATATACGACCATGTGACCAATGTATCCGGGTGTACTGTGTCTTTCTGCTGTCTGGTGTTTACTGGGAAGTGCACTAATGATGTTACCTAATATGGTGATGAAACATTTGCAAACCAACCTTCCAGCTCAGCGAACAAATCAACAACCTAATCCACAACCCGAGCTACAAGTCTTCTCAAAAACTTTAAGCCTGAGAATCTGTTAGGTTGCACAATTGTTTTCATTTTCACACAATGCCATTGCAGACAGAGCAGTTTTGTCGAACTGATGTTGTTCCCGAGGTTTAAGCAGAAGGAAATGAACAATACAAGTTCCAGCTTCACCCTCTCCACTTTTGAATTCCTCTCTCACTGCGAATCTGAGGGAAGAGTTTATAAGACATTAAAATTGCAGAACGTGCAATAACATTCTCCATGTCTCCTTCAAAAATGGTTCGCTTGGAGGTGCGTGAAAAATGTTTCAATGGAAATGTTCGATTTAATGTGTATCATGTCAGGAATACTGTCAAAAACCAAACCATTTCCAAATTGCAGAGGGATCACATACATCTCTGAACGTGAACACTTAGAACAATTGCTGTCCTCTTCACATCAACATGCTGCGTGTTTACCTGTGTTATTGTGGCTTATAGAACATAGAACATTACAGCACAGTTACAGCCCTTCGGCCCTCGATGTTGTGCCGACCTGTCATACCGATCTCAAGCCCATCTAACCTACACTATTCCATGTATGCCCATATGCTTGTCCAATGACGACTTAAATGTACCTCAAGTTGGCGAATCTATTACCGTTGCAGGCAAAGCGTTCCACTCCCTCACTACTCTCTGAGTAAAGAAACTACCTCTGACATCTCTCCTATATCTTTCACCCCTCAATTTAAAGCTATGCCCCCTCGTGCTCGCCGTCACCATCCTAGGAAAAAGGCTCTCCCTATCCACCCTATCTAACCCTCTGATTATCTTATATGCCTCAAGTAAGCCACCTCTCAACCTTCTTCTCTCTCATGAAGACAGCCTCAAGTCCCTCAGCCTTTCCTCGTAAGACCTTCCCTCCATACCAGGCAACATCCTAGTAAATCTCCTCTGCACCCTTTCCAAAGCTTCCACATCCTTCTTATAATGCGGTGGCCAAAACTGTACGCAATACTCCAAGTGTGGCCGCACCAGAGTTTTGTACAGCTTCACCATAATCTCTTGGTTCCGGAACTCGATCCCTCTATTAATAAAAGCTAAAACACTGTATGCCTTCTTTACAGTTATATGTTCATGTAACAGGCTTACATGTTCTTGTGTATCAATGTCTGTTCATGCTAGTGTGAGCTAATCTCTCTCTCTCTTTCTGACGAAACACTTGGCTGTCGCCTTCACCATCCCTATGTAATGGCGTGGTGAGGCCAGTAGAGGGTGGGATTGAATCACTGAGAGCACAGGATGGACGCAGAGAGAGAGGTGGGGGGGAACAGAGAGAGAATTCAAAGCCTTTCTCGTTTTTATATATCGCCTTTGTCTCACTCTTTGGGTGTATCTCTCCTCTTTCTCTGTCACTGGTTCACTCTTTCTGTACCTTTTTCTCACGTTTTCATGAATTACTTCTCCCTCGATTTCACTCACTGCTCAACTCCTTCAGTCTGCATCGACCACACGCTCCCTCAGTCTGTCTTTCTCTCTCTGTTTCTCGTTCTGACTTAGTATTTCTCTCTCCGTCTATTTCTGCCAAATCTTTCATCTCCTTCTAGTTGTATCTCTTTAATTCGATCTCTCCCAAACACTCTGTCACCTACATACCTTCCTCTCCTCTCTGACAGTTCTACCTTTCCCTCACAGCATGCTTATTCCTCTGTCTCTCTTTTTTTAAAATTCATTTTCAAATCGAGAACCTCACTGACTGGTCCAGCATTTATTTCCCACAACTAATTGCCTCATGGGAAGTTCAGAGTCAACCACATCGCTGTTTCTTTTTTTGGAGTCACATGGAGGCCAAACAAGGTGAGGACGTCCAGTTTTCTTCCCTAAATGACACTGATGAACCAGACAATCTGCAATGGTTTGACGGTCATTATCAGGCCATTAATTCCAAATTATTCAAGGAACTTCAAATCCTCCAGCAGCCGTGGCACGATTTGAACCCGGCGCACCATCACTTCACAAAGTTTTGGGGTTAATAGCCTCGCAATTAAAACGCTAAACCATCTTCTCCTTTCGTCCTCACTCTGTGATTCTCACCTTTTAACGCAGTGGCTTTTTATCTCGATTTCTAGCTCTCAGCTGTGGCCTCTCTTCCTTTTTATTTCTTGACTCATTTTCGTTACTCTCCTACTCTTTCTCTCTCTCTTTCTGTCTGTATCTGTCACACGCGCTCTCTCTATCTCTTTCTCTATGTATCTATTTGTTATCTATCTATTTAACTATCAATCTACCTATCTACTCCTTTATTTCAGTATCTCTCTCTCTCCCGTTCTTTCTCTCTGAATTGGCATTTAGGAATTGCTATGACCTTTATTCATCTCTGCGTTCCCACTTCATCTCTGTGTCCACACAATGTATCTTCCCCCATATCTCACAATAAGACACTGTTGGAATTGACTGGTTAATGAATGAATCGAAGAATTTTATTGAAAGGGAGTTTTAGTACATTTAGGAACTGCTGTCGGAACTTCGTCTGTGTCACAGCATATATCCCAGTGTTTGTGCAGCAACTCAAGAGCTGCAGCATGAAACCCAATTCAAGAACATATCGATCTATTTGGAAAGACTGATAGCCCAAGAACCACATCCGTCTCCATGTGGAATAAATCATTAACATTGACCACAACAGGATGAAATTGCACGACATAACAAACAGCAAAACGATCGATTTTCTTCGACTCTCCATCTCTGAATCTCTGAAACTCTTCCCACTCCTTACAACCCAGAGTCTCCTGCGAGCTCTGCTGGCCACTACAATGTGCCTTACAGTGAAAACATTGAGCAGCAGGATTAGCACAAATGGGACACATGGGTTCAGAATGCTGTGGAAGAACTCAAATGCTGCCCAAAATGGAGACTGGATAACACTGGGCCTTATGAAACAAAACCAGGGATAGTTCTTCATCCAATAGCGGCTACTGAACATAAAATACCAGAAAATGTTCTTTAATGAGCTGAGCACACACACTATCCCCAGAACCACAGCTGCGTTTTTCCCACTGCAGTATTTACTTTTCAGCTTCTGGCAACAAATGACAACAAATCGATCAAAGGTGAAGGTGACGGTGAACCAGACGGAACAGTCAGTGGCTCCATAAAGCAGGATTGCATGAATATTACACACAGGGATTTTGTGAAGAAACGTAAAC
This sequence comes from Stegostoma tigrinum, assembly GCF_030684315.1. Lineage (NCBI taxonomy): Eukaryota > Metazoa > Chordata > Chondrichthyes > Orectolobiformes > Stegostomatidae > Stegostoma > Stegostoma tigrinum. The sequence goes on along the minus strand of NC_081396.1, from coordinate 15,993,631 downwards.
TGCTGACGGAAAGCTATTGGAATGTGTCTCAATATCAGGTCGAGGATAACCACCAGTTGATCTGCCACCACCATAGCCACCAGGTAAAGAGTGGCACATTTGGAGAGACCACATTTTTTGAAGGATAGAGTCACAATCGTCAGAAAATTAACTGTAGATAATGGAAAACAAACAAAAAAAAATGAAATTATACATCTGACAAAGACAATGTGAAAGTTTTGAAATAGAACGTATTCATATTTTTCACAATGATCTACTGCTTCAGATTATTTAATTACAGTTGGTAATTAAACAAAAAAAAATCTGGAGAGCCTTAAAAATCACTAACGATGTTTTCTTAACTCTACTTACAGGTCTTAATGTCCTACGAAGTCCAGATCTGAGCAGAATGGTAGTGACATGGTATTAAGTGCCCCTAGAGACCCGCGCACACCTTTTTTTTTCCCCAGCCACCACTGCAGAGGTCAGATTGGCCTTCTTGAGAGTCAAGCCATGCAAAGTGACTGGCCCAGACTGAATTCCTGGCCGTGCACTCAGATCCTTTGCAAACCAGCTGGTACAAGTATTTGTTGACAACTTTAACCTCTCCTCGCTACAATCTGAAGTCCTCAACAGCTACAAGAAGGCTACCATCATTCCAGCACCAAAGAAAACGCATGAAGCGTGCTTCAGCGACTCCTGCCCTGTTGCTCTCACCTCCATAATCGAGAATTGTCTCAAGTGATTAGACATGGCCCACCTTAACTCCAGCCTCTCAACATGCATCAATCCCTTGCCACTTGACTGTTAGTGAAACAGCACCACAACAGACATCTTTTCCATTTTCCTACACTTGTCCCAGAACATCTAGACAATAAAGATACCTAGAACAGGCTCTTAATTATCGACTGCAGCTCCGCATTCAACAGCATAATCTGTACCAAACTAATCTCAAAACTCCAAGACATAGGCCTCGGCTCCTCAGCAACTGGATCCTCAGCTTTCTGATCCAATGACTGCAATCAGTGATGTTAGACAACAGCACCTCCTACATGATAATCCTCCACACTGGCACCCTGCAAGGATGTGTGCATACCTCCCTACTGTATATCCTGCACACTCAAGGCTGCGTGGCCAAATTTAAGGCAGAAGCCATTATTATCAGCCAGATACAAAACAATGATGAGTCAAAATAAAAGAAAGAAATATAGGGTTTGTTGTCATGGTGCAATGATGTTGACCTCTCTCTCAATGTCTGCAAAATAAAAGAATTCATCATTGAATTCAGGAAGAAAAGAGGAGGGCACAGTCCTGTCCACATCAATGGTGCTGAGGTGGTGAGGTTCCTGAACGTCATGGTCCCAGGACGGTAACCAACAACCTATCCTGAATGTCCCACATAGATGTGACGGTCAAAAAGGTGCAACATCCCCCGTTCTTCATCGGGAGGCTTCGAGAAATCGATGCGATGTTCTCCATCCTTTACATATGAACCCTATAAAGCATTCTATGTGGATGCATGACGGCTGTTTACGTAACTTCTCTGCCCAAGGATGGGAGAATCTGCAATAAGTTGTAAGCACAACCCATATCATTTTAAGGGCCAACCTCCCGTCCATGGATACAAGCAATAATTCTTGTTGTATTGTAAAGGCTTCCAACATCATCAAAACCAAACCCTGATATTACTCTCTGCCAACCTCTTTGGTCAGGAAGTAGGTACAGAACCTTGAACATGCATGACAATTGGTTTAAAAACAGCTTCTTCCTCACTGTTACTAGCCTGTTGAATGGAACTCTCTCATTTCAAATCTGATGCTGATATTTCTCTTGTGCACCTCCTATACAGCCTCGCTCTATCTAAATACCTTATGATCTGGATGCCCTTGTATTTCATAATCTGCCTGTATAGCTCGCAAAACGATACTTTTCACAGTACTCAGATACGTGTGACAACAATAAATTGAAACAATTCAATGGTGAAGGTCAGAGGAAACAAGAAGATTTCCACGGTGGAAGACACCATATCAGAACTTCAAAAGAGTCACAGGGCAGCAGTGAGAGTTCTACACATAAGATAAAAAAAGTGTGGAGCTGGATGAACACAGCAGGCCAAGCGGCATCTCAGGAGCACAAAAGCTGACGTTTCGGGCCTTGGCCATTCATCAGGGAGGGGGATGGGGAGACGGAACTGGAATAAATAGGGAGAGAGGGGAGTCAGACTGGAGATGGAGAGAAAAGAAGATAGGTAGAGAGGAGAGTATAGGTGAGGAGGTAGGGAGGGGATAGGTCAGTCCAGGGAAGACGGACATGTCAAGGAGGCGGGATGAGGTTAGTAGGTAGGAATTGGAGGTGCTGCTTCAGGTGGGAGGAAGGGATGGGTGAGAGGATGAACAGGTTAGGGAAGCGGAGACAGGCTGGGCTGGTTTTGGGATGCAGTGGGGGAAGGGGGCGAGCTGGGCTGGTTTTGTAATACAGTGGGGGGAGGAGACGAACTGGGCTGGTTTTGGAATGCCGTGTTGGAAGGGGAGATTTTGAAGATTGTGAAGCCCACAATGATACCATTGGGCTGCAGGGTTCCCAAGCGGAATATGAGTTGCTGTTCCTGCAACCTTCGGGTGGCGTCATTGTGGCACTGCAGGAGGCCCATGATGGACATGTCATCTAACGAATGGGAGGGGGAGATAAAATGGTTCGCGACTGGGAGGTGTAGTTGTTTGTTGCGAACCGAGCGGAGGTGTTCTGCAAAGCAGTGCAGTGCCACAATGATGCCACCTGAAGGTTGCAAGAACAGCAACGCATATTCCGCTTGGGAACCCTGCAGCCCAATGGTATCAATGTGGACTTCACAAGCTTCAAAATCTCCCCTTCCAACACGGCATTCCAAAACCAGCCCAGTTCTTCCCCTCCCCCTGCCACTGCATCACAAAACCAGCCTCATGATTTTATAAGTAAGGTCATCCCTCAGCATCTGATGCTCCAGATAAAAGTAAAGCCCCACCCTCCTAGAAAGCTTACAGTATGGAAACAGCCATTTGGCCAAACAGGTCCACACCATCCCAACCTGATGCAATTCTCTACCCCCACATTTCCCCATGTCTAAACTGCCTAACCTAAACATCCTTGATCACTATAGGCAATTTAGCATGTGCAATCCATCTAGACTACACATTCTTGGACTGTGAATGGAACTGGAGCACACCCACGCAGACACGGGGAAAATGTGCAAAATACACACGGACAGTCACCCAAGGGTGGAATTGAACCCAGGTCCATGGCGCTGTCTGGCATTAGTGGTAGCCACTGTGCCACCATGCTGAGTCTATTCGACCTCTCTCCATAACTCAAACGTCCAGGCCCTCATCCTCCAACAATTAAAATATAATTGAATCGTCTCCAAAATATGTGAACTAACATTTAATTCTGAAGTTCGACTATTATTTTGTTGTGTGGTGGGTCTTTTATTCCTTTATAAGGTTAGCAATTTTCTTTAAGACTATTCAATAAACTATACAAAAATAAACGGTAAACAGGTATGTAAGTGTCTTAAATGATAAAAGTGCCCTGAAATGCAATTTAACACCATTAATCCTAAATTAAGCATTGTAAAATCCAATGCTGAAGACTGACTTAAAGCATACTGTAAAATTTCATTTAAGGTTATATGATTATGATAAGTCTGTTGCTAAATAAAACCAGATGTATAACTGATTAATTAGCATTCAATCTGCAAGTCTGTCAACATAAGGTTTATTTTTCTGTCTGAAGGCAAATGATTTTTAAAAATTATTATTCTGCGTACTGATAAATAGACGATATTTCGAAAAAAAAACTGAATGACGGCTGTTTTCTATTACTGATCGTATTATTCTTCCTCTTCTGACCATTTTCTGTTCTGTGCAATAATGGCAAGACACTTGACCACTTCAACTTACAAAAATAACTATTTTATCTGTATCCCTGAAAATGTTCGAAGTTATAAAGCATAACTGATTCCTAAATCACTTGCAAAATGATAAGATTTATGCAAATAGTAAATCCCAGGATCTTGATAATGGCAGGGTTCAGTGATGGACATACTATTGAACGTAAAAAAATAGTGAATTCTCCCTTGGTGGCGGTGGCCATTGCCTGGAATTTGCCCTGCATAAGTGTTACTAGCCACTTGTCAGTCCAAGCATGGATAATATCTGGATATTGTTGCATTTGAACATGGACTGTTTCACTCTCCCAGGATGGTGAGGTGAGAGAATCCGGGATAGGGCAGATTTCAGGTCAGAGGCGAGTTCAGAGTCTGCAATATCCTAGAAGTATTGAACAGACTGGACGACATTGGTTATTGTCTGCAGGGGAGGTAGGGTTTCAGGGCAGTGAAATGAAGTCATGACTGGGACAAGGTCTTACATATCCTCAAAACTATAATGACAGTGACAGTAAGGCAGTGCAAAGTGTTGTTGAAATACAATCTCTGGATAGAGAGACTCACCAGGGACCCCGACGAAAGCCAGGATTGGATAGTAACCTGCTTGAATAATATAAAGTATAGACATGACCCGTTGTGCTATGGTCATCCACTCATTGTCTGAGGAAAGCCAAAAAATTGCCATGGAGAAACTCCTCTCCGTTGTTGTGCCATTCCCCTCCATTGGTACCAGCCGTTGATTTCTCTACTCCGTCTCTCTCTGGAGATACTGGTCTCTGTAAGACTGGGAGCTGTGGCAAGCACTCGCTCATAAATGAAAGCAGCGAAGTCCCAAGTGACTCTTGTAGTGAGAACCCACAGGGGATTCAATTATGACAGTCACTGAGCACACTGGCTGAGTTAACTCATTGCAATCTAACAGTTTTCATCATCACTGCACTATGGAAAAGCTCCATGCTCGACGTGGGATGCAGCAAGAAAGGGTTCATGACCAGAGTGGAAGGCAATGCCAAATGCATGACAACAGGTGTCAGTGCCCGGACCTCAGCTATTCACAATTCACAGCAGTAAATTAGTGGAGAGAACAGAATGTGATACCTTCACATTCACTGATGAGGCAGAGTTGGGTGTGAGGATAAGGCGTGGGTAGGTCGCAGATATGCTTACGTGTTATTTCGGCAAAGTGAGTGAGTGGGCAGTTGCATGGAAAATGCAGTTTAATGTCCATCAATGACAGTTGACCCACTTTGGGAGCAAAAACAGGAAGACAGATAATTTTTCGAACAGTGATAGATTAAACAAAGGAGGAGGTGCAATTAGATCTGGGTGTCCTTGTATACAGGTTGCTGAATCTCAACATTGCAGACATAGAGGGTGATGAAGGTCAATGGGATATTGAGCATCATACGGAGAGGATTGGCGTCAAGAGCAGGGGTATCTTTCTCCAACTTTTAAAAATTCCCTTTGTCTACGTGGGTGTCAGTGCCTGTGTCAACATTTATCATTTGCCCCTGTTTGCCCCTTGAGAAAATGAAGGTGAGCTGCTGCCTTAAGTCCCGGAAGTTCACTCATTGTTGTGTAGACCCACACTGTTTGTGGGTGTGTTGCCAAACAAGTGATCAGCTTTGTCCTGGATGTTGTCAAGCTTCTGGAGTGTTGTTAGAGTTCCTCCCATCCAGGGCAAGTTAAGAATATTTTCTCACACTCCTAACTTGCGATTTGACAATGATGGACAGGCGTTGAGGAGTCAAGAACATAAAGTCAGACAGCGTGGAAACAGACACTTCAGTCCAACGAATTCACTTCCCAAAGTATACGAGTCCCAAGCAGGGCCATTTCATTTTTTTTTGGGAAAGTCCAGATGATGGGAAAGGGGTAGCAATTAATCGCTGAAGGATTCCCAGGCTCTGAATTGCTCTTGTAGCCATTCGGTTTACATGGTGAGTCCAGGCCAGATTCTGACCAATGAAAACCCTGAGGTTGTTATAGTGGGGTGATTCAGTGATGGTAACACCATTGAATATCAAGGAGTGATGATGATATTCTCTCTTGTTAGAGATGGAAGAGTCATAGAGTTATAGATTTGTACAGCATAGAAAGTAACTCTTTGAACCAAACAGTCCGTGTTGACCAAAATCACAAACTAAACTAATCGCACCTGCCTGCTCTTGGCCCATTTCGCTGCAACCATTTTGTATTTTTGTATTTATTCAAATTTATTATAAACATTATAACACTACCCTTACCTAGCAATTCCCCTTAAGTCCATTCCACATAAGAGACACTCTCTGTGTAAAACAAAATCGCCACTCATGTCTTTTTTCAATCTTTCCACTCTCACAGTAAAAATGTGGCCTGTGGTCTTGAAATGTCCTAATCTAGGGAAGGGACACCTGCTTTCACATTATCTGTACCCCACCTAATTTCATAAATCACCAAAGGTCACCCCTCATCCTCCGAAACTTGAGGGAAAACTGTCCCAGCCTATCCAGCATCTCCTCATAACCTAAACTTCCCACTCTGAGCTATCTCTAACTTAGTAATATCTTTCATAGAACAGGGCAAACGGAGCTGGACACAGCATTCCAGAAGAGGCTTCGCCACCTCTTTGTACAAGCACAACATGACTTCCCAACTCTATTGCTCAATGGACCGAACAATGGAAGAAACCTTGCTAAATGCCTTCTTAAGCACCCTGTCTACATGTGAGGCAAAGTTCAAAGAATTATATACATGAGCCACTAGGACTCTCTGTTTGAAAGCAATACGCAAGGTCTTAGCATCAATCGTATAATTTCTGCCCTGTTTCTTTTACCAGAAAGCAATGTCTTGCATTTATCCAAATTAAAATTTAACTGATACTCCTCAGTCCATTGACTCAATTAATCAAGGTACCTTTGAGTCTTAGGTAGCCTTCTTCAATATCCATTTTACCAACATTTTTTGTGTCATTTGCAAATGGAATCACTCTGGAAACCCCGAGGTTATTAATAGTGGAACATTCAGTGATGATAACTACATGAACGTCAAGGCACCATGGTTACATTGTCTCTTGTTGAAGATAGTTGTTTCTTGGCATTTGTGTGGCACGAATGGTACTTACTGCTTTGCAGCTCAAGCATGGATATTGTCCAGGTCCTTTACAGGAACTTGACACGACCATTCTCATAGTATTGTGTGCACTTTGCCTCTCCTAATCTGAAAAAAAGGATATTCTTGTTATTATGGCTGAATTGACTGAACTCCCTCAGAATAAATTAAGAAGCTGGATTTGACTCAAAATGTTTCCTATGTTATGAGGTAAGTGTGAGGTGCTGTGCTCCAGATGCAATTCAATTACTCAAACTACTTGTTGTTAATGAACAAAAAGCAATTTATTCAAACAGGAGAGTTAATACATGACAAAAGATAATAAAAAGAAAATAAATAATTTATTTGTACTGGATAACAACAGAATAATAAGTACAGTAACTATAACTAATTAACTTGGATTACAGGGAGAATGAGCAGTCTGTTTACAGAATTGGCTTGAAGGTAGAAGACAGAGGGTGATGGCTAAGGGCAGCTTTTCAGACTGGAGGCCAGTGACCAGTGTTGTGTCACAAGGAATGGTGCTGGGTTCACTGCGTTACATCATTTATGCAAAGTATTTGGATGTGGACATAGGAAGCATGGTTAGTAAGTTTGCAGATGACACTAAACGTGGAAGAAGTGCAGTGGACAGCGAAGAAGGTCTCCTCAGATTAAAACCAGAACTTGGTCAGGTGGGCCAATGGGCTGAGGAGTGGCAGATGGAGTTTAATTTAGATATATGTGAGGCGCTGCATTTTGGAAAGGGAAATCAGGGCAGGACTTCTACACTCATGGTAATGTCCTGGTGCGTGTTTCTGAACAAAGAGACCTTGGAGTGAAAGTCTATCATTCCTTGCAAGTCAAGCCACAGTTAGGTAGGATAGTTAATGAAGCATTTGGTATGCTTGCCTTTTTGGGCAGTGCACTGAGTATATGAGTTTGGAGGTCATGTTGTAGCTGTACAGGACATTGCATAAGCCACTTTTGAAAAGATTTCCACAATGCTGGTCAGCATACTGAGCAACGACGCTGTGAAACCTGAAAGGATTCAGAAGAAATTTACAAGGATGTTGACAGGTTTGGAAGGTTTGAGGCACAGGAAGAGATTGAATAGGTGGGAACATTTTCCCAGGAGTGTTGAAGGCTGAAGAGTGTCTTAGGGTGGTTCATAAAAATATGAGTGGCATGGATTGGGTGAATAGACAATGTTTTTATCTAGAGTGAGTGAGTATCAAACTAGAGGACGTAGATTTAATTTGAGAGAGGAAAAATTAAAAGCTGTACAATTACAACATTCATATATGGGTATATGAATAGGAAGAGTTTCGAGGGATGTGGGGCAAATGTTGGCTATTAGGACTAGATTATTTTAGGATGTCAGGTCAGCATGGACGAGTTGAACCAAAGGGTCTCTTTCCGTGCTGTGCAACTCTAATTCTCTGTGACTATATAACTATTCCATCATAGAAACATTCCATAAAAACACCCTTGGCGAAAGGGTGGTTCAGTTCACAAATTGCCTCACATGCAGTTCTCCAGTGCAGGTGAAAAAGACATAACAGACAAATCTGAGGGAGAGTGACCTCCACATTTCAGTTATAGCAAAGGCAGATGTGATAGCTTTTCTTAACTCCAACATCTCCTGCTATTGATAGCTGAAATAAGAAAATAACTGGCTCAGGTGGAGGCAATTGACCCCATCCGTTCAGGCTGCTTCTATTGATTGAATGTACAAGAGAAACACCCAAGGCTTCACATGCTGTTTATCTGCAAATCTCTCTCTAAAAGAAACCAGGACAAAACACAGCCCTTGAAGCCACAGTATTGCCATTCCTCACATTTCATGTCCTAACTAAAAACTAACGCAAATGTACTGAATTTGGTAGATTCATTCTGTACATCTGTAATAACAACAAGTCCAAATGGATTTTTTTTTTCAAATCCCAATCCTATGGACAGTCATGACTATAAACATGGTCTTTAAAGTTTGATGCCCCGTGATTCTGCTTAACAGGCAATGGATTTGAATTGTCTTATTCCTAAGCTGTCCATAAATTCCTTGAAAAATTCTGATGGCAATTTGAAACTTGATCTAATCGTATCTCTGTGGGTATTCTAGACGCAGCAACTAAATTGAGTAACTGTTGTATGATCCTATTAGCTCTGATATTGCCTAATGGAATACTGATTATGATCAGCAAATATAACGTGAACAGCAAATACTGATTCAAACTTTTTAAAAAATGAGTCTGGATCCTACACAATCAATTAAGGCATTTGTTAAAAAAGTTATCAAATGCAGGAATGGGTAGTCAGGGTGCTGGTGTTTCGCTACCTGAGATTGTCTAATTTCCTGGTATGTATGACATATCCAACAAAATTGAAAAGGATCCTTATGGAGTCCAGGTTACTAAAAGTATGTCCTGTATTTTAGGTTGAGTTTTCCTGACTTCCAAATGATATCCTACTAGTAATTTATGTGCTACTGCAACGCTTCCTTTCTGTAACCCATAAGGTAATTCATCTGGATGAATTTCTGCCCCATTTCCTAAGTGCATGAACATGTGATGGTCTGCATTTCCCTATGAAAGCGTCCACTTTAAAGATAGCATCTTTCTGGCCAACAGTCCAATTCTTTTCTTTGTATGCTTTTTTAAAATAAAATTGCTTTAGTTGTTCATCCATGTATTGCAATTTATTTAATTTCTCTCAGCTAAAAAAAAAATCGGCTTTTTCTTCCTTCTTTTTCCTTAACCATTTGATCAAAAATAGCCTCTGGTAATTTTACTTCAACTTACTTACATTTATTCTTTGATGTCTGCCCCAGCTTCAACCTCTGGCTTCAAGACCTTGTTACCAGAGAGTCGGGAAAAATACCAGGATGTATGTCCTGTATTACTTCAGTTGCCTGATTTCCCACTTGCATTTCAACCACAGGAGGCATCAGTCCCACCTGTGATCCAGGAATATCATTACCATAGATAAACTGTATCCCTGGAAACGAGCCTTTCTCTATAGCTCCTAATACCACTTCTCCGTTTTTGACTGGACTCCCGATCCTCACGTTATATAATGGAACACTGCTCTTCCCACCGTGAAATCCACATATCACATTTTACTGACAATACTCCTTCTGAATTACAAAACTCATAGAGCCATAGCGTCATAGAGACATACAGCATGTAAAAAGGCTTTTGCTTGAACTCCTCCCTGCCGACCAGATGTCCTAAATTCATCATCACCCATTTGTCACCATTTGAACCGTGTACATCTAAAGCCTTCCTATTCAAGAAACCATTCAGATGTCTTTTAAATGTTGTAATTGTGCCAGCCTCCAACACTTCCTCTGGCAGCTAATTACACAAACTCACCACCCTCTACGTGAAAACGTTACCCCTTAGGCCCCTTTTAAATCTTCCTCTTTTAAATTAAAATTATGCCGTTTAGTTTTGGACATCTCTACACTGGTTGAAAGGCCTTGGCCAGTCACCCTATCCATGCCCCTCATGATTTTTCAAATTCAAGAAGGTTGCCCTCAGCCTGCGAAGCTCCGTGAAAAATAATACGAGCCACTTCAGACTCTTTCAAGATCTGAAATCTCCCATCTCCTGCCTATATACTTATAAACCTTTACTGAACGTTTTGAAGTTTCACTATATTCTTCTGATAGCAGGGTGACCAGTGTTGAACGCTGTATTTTAAAAGTGGCCTGATCAATGGATTGTACAGTAGCAATATGACCTCCCAGCTCCCATACTCAATGCACTGACCAATTAACGCAAGCATAGCAAACACCTTCTTCAATGTCTCTTTGCCTCTCCCCACCAAAGATTGATTTACTTCTGTTTCTCTTAAAATGTCAATTTCTTTAAATACTCCTCATGGCAAATATGTGTAAACCTTACCCTTGCACGTTAATTATTGAAAGGGTTTTTTTTTTCCCTTTCTTCTCAATGATGCCCGGTTGTGTTTGGAAGTTCTGGTGCATTTTCTTTTTTATTTTTCAGCTTCCACTATGCTTTCATTGACTACTTCAAGAAAATTCACAGACTATGCCTATTTTCCCGCATCCGTCTTCCCAGTGTTCTTTTCCTAAACCACTTCATTACAATGACAACCTCTGAGCTTCTCAACTTCTCTTTCTGCCTCAGTGGTTTCCTTTTTGCCCTGTGGTAAACCCTAGAGTCATCGAGCCCTACAGTGTAGAGACAAGCCCTTCGGCCCAAATGGATTTATGCCAACTAAAATGTCCATCCATGCTAATCCCCTTTCCCTGCACTTGGCCTATATCCTTACAAACCTTTCCTGTTCATGTATTTGCCTTTGAAATATCATTATATTCGCCTCTACCACTTCTCTGGCAGCTTGCTCCATGTAAACTTTGTGGTCTATGTGAGAAACAAATGTTTCTCCTTGGATCTCTTAAATCTTTCAGCTCACACCTGAAGCCTATGCCCTCCAGGTTTGGACCCAATGCCCTCGGGGAAAGGCCTAGGCTATTCACCTTATCTGTGACACTCAAAATGATATAAACCTCTATAGGTTCATCTCGCAACCTCTAATGCACCAGGGGAAGGCCCGAGCCTATCCAGCATCTCCTTATAAAACAAATCCCTTACTTTAGTAACATAATTCTATTAGCAGTGTGACCGCAGTTGTATTTATTACTTCAAAATGGTCTGAACAATGTCTTTTACAGCCATAACATGATCTCCCAACTCCTGCACTCAATGCACTGACCAATGAAGATAAGCCTGCCAATCAAGTTCTTCAAAACAATGTGTACTTTTAATACCACTTTCAAGGAACAATGTGCCTGCACTGTTAGGTCTCTCTGGTCGAGAACACTCTGCAGGGCCCTACCATTAATTGTCTAAGCCCTTCCCTGGTTTGTTTGACTCTGTACGTGGCAACGAGGAGGAAGTTAGATGCGGTGGAGACTGTGTGGTCCCTCCATGCTGTTTTAGTTTTCAACTGGCAGCTGGTTATGGGGATGTCCAATGTGAGGACAGAAAGCCACAATAGGGCTATCGAGCTAGTATGCCAATTATGGCTGCATGAATTCAGTGTGGAAAACTTACCCCGTGCTGACCCAATCCAGTTCAATCTTTTTGACATCGATCAGCAGTGCCATCTCAGGATTCAGTGTTTGCTGCACTCCTACTGTAGCCAGAACCATCCTTCATTAGATGTGGAGACCCCAGACCATGTACACAATCCTCGAGAGTTTGGGTTCACCCTTCGCAATCTCAACTATAAATCTCTGCTCCCGGACACCAATCATCTCACTATGAAAGAGATAATGGGAACTGCAGATGCTGGAGAATCCGAGATAACAAATTGTGGAGCTGGGTGAACACAGCAGGGCAATCAGCATCTTAAGAGCATGCTTGGCCGGCTGTGTTCATCCAGCTCCACACTTTGTTATCTCACTCTGGAGTCCAGTGTCCCATTTACCTTCTTCACCACCTGCTGTTTCTTCAAAGCTGACTTTCAGTGACTGGCTTGTAAGGGACACTCAGATGTTCTTTTCCCCTTTCCTAGTCTATTGGCATTTGGATAAAATCTGCCTTCCTGCTTGCCTTCCGAAAATGGATCGATTTGAGTTTTAGACACGGAGGGGAAGAAGCAGAAGGGCAGAAACAGTGGGTGAGAAACAGAGGAAGAGAAACAGATGAGGAACAGAAGGGCAGAAACAGAGGAAGAGAAACAGAGAATGAGAGGTGCAGAAACAGAGGGGCAGAAACAATGGATGAGAACTGAGGTGCGGACACAGACGGGAAGAAGCAGAAAGCCAGACACAGTGGCTGAGAAACAGAGAACAAGAAACAGAGGTGCAGATAAAGATCACATTGATACAAATCAGACTTGCCAACTCACTCAGATTGCCCAAATCACACGAAAACACCTCTGCAACCTCTCACAGTTCACCCTTCCACTTCTCAGTTCAGTATGATTTGTAATCGTGGACATATCATGTTCTGTTCCGTTCTCAAAACTATGAAACATATATAGTGAGAAGATGGAGTCTGACTTCAGGACATTGAAGACCCCACTAAACATTGCTTGCCACTCCAAATATGGCCCGTGTATTCCTAAATCTCACACAGAGCGGGGAACTGTTCCACATAGCAGTGATGATAAAAGATATCCGATTGGAAGGAGTTAACTCATCCTGTATGATCAGTGACTGTCATTGCAGGATTTCCCTGTGGATCCCGACTGTGGGAGTCAACAGAGGGCCTGCTGCTTCTATTAATGAGGGAGTTCTTGCAGGGTGCTAGCCTCACAGTGTGACAGTGGGAATCAGCTCCCACATTACCAGAGTGAGACAGAGAGGAGCGATCAGAATCTGAGAGCAATGGAGGTGAACAGCACAACAGCAGAGAGGGGTTTATCCGCGCCCTTTTATTTGCTTTCCTCAGACTATGAGTGGATGACACAAATACATAGGATCATGTATATACTTCATATTGTTCAAGCTGGTTACTATCCACTCCTGGCTCTCGTTGGAGTTTCTGGTGAGTGTTTCAAATCATATATTCAATTTCAAAACGCCTTTATACTTTCTTAGATAACACGGTGTAGAGCTGGATGAACACAGCAGGCCAAGCAGCATCAGAGAAGCAGGAAAGCTGATATTTCAGACCTAGACCGATTCTGCAGAAAAATCGAGGCCCTAAACGTCAGCCTTCCGGCTCCTCAGATGTTACTTGGCCTGCTGAGTTCATGCAGCTCTACACCTCGTTATCTCAGAGTCTCCAGCATCTGCAGTTCCTACTATCTCTGAAATAACCTTTATACTTTCATTCCGTTTCTTGTCATTACAATTTTGGTGTATAGAAGATATTGTCCCAGTCACAAACTGAGGTCACTGCCCAGCCAACCTATCTTCCACACAGCTAGTAATCACTAGTGTCCAGCGTGTTTAGTACTGATCGGATGCCGTAGGCTCTGAGTTAAATTCTGACTGAAAATCATTCCCGTCCAAATTCTGATGCTTCACCATGCTTGTATAGTGAAACAGTCTGTGCTCAAATGTAAGTAGATATGGCCAGTTTCCTATCTTGGGATGACGAGTGGTGAGTAAGATTTGCACCAGGCAAATTCGAGGTAATGATCATCCCCAACAAGCGAGATCCTCCTTGATATCCAATGGTGCTACCATCATTAAATCATCTTTACATCAACACCCTCGGTGTTACTGTCTCTAACAGGAGAGAATCTAACCATCTAACCTTCAATTTCAATGGGCTTGCCATCACTGAAAGCCCACAATGTCAGCATGCTTGACTACCTTTGACCAGGAAATGAACTGGATCAGCCGTGTAAAGACAGTGGCTACAAGCGCAAGGTGAGAGGCTGGGAATCCTGCTATGAGTAACTCACCTCCTGCCTCACCAAGCTGTGTTCACCGTCGACAAGTCAGGAGTTTGAAGGAATACTCACTGTTTGCCCTGGATGGGGGCAGCTCCAATAACGCTCGAGAAACTTGACGATTTCTAGTGATGAGTAATAGACCATTTGAAATGATTTATCCAAAAGTGTCCAAAGAGAGAGATGTGCGAGTTCACTATAAATGGACTTATGCGATTTTCTTGAAACTAATTGCTTTGAAAGCAAACCTTTTAAATTTGTATCAGCATTAATTCTCTGTCATAAAATGCATGTGACTGGTTTGCCAGCGATTTAGCAATGACAGAGATGTAGTTAACCACTGGGAAATTACATTATGTGTGCATTTATGGCATGTTTAATCATCAGTTGGGCAAAAATATCAATCTGATAGATCCTTTATTTCAATCCCATATTTATCCAAACATCCAAACTATAGTTTTATGCCATTCAGCTTTAAGCACTTAATTCTGCATTCTCAAAATCCTCGAGTTTACTTTAAAAAATGTGTTCTTTCCTGAATTTCTTGCATTTATTTTGGCAACTGTGAAGCGACAAACCCGTGGCAACCTCAGTGATTTCGTCATGAATGAGTATGTCTTCTCTGGTATAGATGACGGTTTCAGGTGAACATCTGGAATCCAGCTGAGAAGAAGGACCCCTATACAACTTCTTTTGACCGCGGAATCATCGGGCCATATAGCACAGAAGCAGACCCTTTTGTCTAACTCGTCCATGCTGACCAGATTTCCTCAACTGAACTAAACCAGTCCCCCTTGCCTGAGATAACAAAGTGTGGAGCTGGATGAACGCAGCAGGCCAAGCAGCATTTTAGGAGCACAAAAAGCGACGTTTCAGGCCTAGACCCCAGCTTCTGAAGTTCCCATTATCTCTGCTACAATTTTAACCATTGCCTGAGTTTGGCACATGCCCCTTTAAAACGTTCTTACCGATTTACCTATCCAGTTGTCGTTTAAAAGCTCTAATTATACCTCCCTCTACCACTTTCTCTGGCAGCTCGTTCTCTGTACGAGCCACAGCTGTATGTGAGGAAAAATATCTCTTGAGTCTTTGTAAAATCGTTTCCTTCTTAAACATGTGCCCTCTAGGTATGGATAGATCTACCCTAGGAAAGAGACCTCTGCTATTCACCATACCCATGCCCCTCATGATTTTACAAATGTCTCTAAGGTCATCGCTAATTTGCCCAGATTCAACACTAGTTACGTGCAGGGATCACACACATAGCTAATGACTGTGGATGTTTGATTGATTGTTGTAGTTATTTGTGCCACGATATAGAGAAAATGTTGTTCTGCATGCTCTGCATGCATATTGTACCAGAGAAAGCACACCAGGGTAGAAGATCAGAGTTCAAAATGCAGTGCTACAGCCACACAGAAGGTGTGCAGAGAGAAAGATCAGAACTTAGATTTGAGAGGGCCGTTCATCATTGTGGTAACAGCGGGGAAGAAGCTGTTCTTAAAACCTGTGGGTACCTGTTTTCAAACATTTGTGTCATCTGCTCGATGGAAGAGAGTGAAAGAGAGTGCAACTGGGGTAGCAGGGGGCTGTTGATTGTATTGGCTACTTTACTAATGAAGCAGGAAGTGCAGGTAGAGTCAATGGATGTACAGTTGGTTCGTGTGCTGAACTGGGCTGCCTTCTCCACTCTGTGCAGTTTCTTCAGTCTTGGGAAAAAGCAGTTGCCATACCACGCTGCGATGTATCCAGGTAGGATGCTTTCTGTGGTGCATCTATAAAAATTGGTAAGAGTCATTGTGGAAATGCTGAATTTCCTTGGCCACCTAAGAAGGAAGAGATATCGTTGTACGTTCTTGACTTTCATGTCAATGAGGGTGAACTGGGACAGACTGTTTGCAATTATCACTCCCAGGACCTTGACGCTCGCAACCACCCCGACCTCAGCACCATTGATACAAACACGGGTTTGCCTTCTATTCCACTCCTGAATCCCAAATCTGCAATTTTTCCATTTTGCTGATGTTGATGGAGAAATTGTTGCCTTTACACCATGCCAGTAAGCACTCAAATTCATTCCTGTGTTCTTTCTCATCGGGCAAGAATTAGTCAAATGGGATCTCTAACTAATATATGAGATGGGCAAGTTTTCACACAAGAGAAAGCTGCACAGACCAGCCTTGTATCAGCTGGAGGTAGAGAAGAGGGAGATGACTTGCTTGAAATATACAAAGTCCTTGTGTGAGGTCCTGGGGCGTTAAAGGGTACATGTGAAGAGTATGGTTCCTGTTATTAGGGAATTTATTACTGGGGATCACCGCTATTAAATATAAGGGTCCACTCACTCAAGACAGAGTAATTTTTTTTATTCCTCTCTCTAGAATGGCAGTCTTTTTCCTGAAAATATGGTGGAAGCGGAGTATATTTTTACATCATAAAGAGATGGATTCTTGACAATCAAGTGTGCACGAAGTTATCAGTGGTTGGGGGCAATCGGGAAATGTGGGGAAATCTTGAATGACAGAGCCTGCTAAGGGAGATAAATATCCTTCACTTCCAAATTCACATGCTCACGTGATTGCCAACCTTATCTTCAAATTCCACATGGTACCAATTGCCTTAGAATCCTTAATTCATCGCACTCTCCTCCAATCGCAATTACATAGAACTCTTATTTAACATTTATATCCTCCACTTTTCCCCACGCCCCCTCACATGCTTAACACCAGTGCCAGCCTCATTTGATTTGCCTTGATTTATTATTGCCACTTCAACAAAGCTACAGTGAAGCATTTTAATTTGTGTGCTATCATATAGTGTAAAAGTAACTCAGAGCTTTAGAAAGAATTCAGAATATAGAATTACAGCTGCAGAGAATGTGCAGTGAAAAGACCAACTCTACAATCCGAGAGGCCCAATCATAAGTCTGATAACAATGATGAAAAACATGCTCTTGGTACGTTTCTGCAAACCTTTGCGCCTTCTGCCCGATAGAAGAGTGTGGGAGAGACTATAACTGGCATAGGAGTTGTCTCTGGCTTTCCGCAGTCAGCACAAAGTGTAGATCGAGTCAATGGAAGGAAGGCTAGTTTTCAATATGGAGTGGGCTGTGTTCACAATTCTCTGCGCTTTCTTACAGTCTTCAGGAGAGCTGTGGCCATGCCCCACCGTGATGCACCTGCTCAGGTTGCTTTCTGTGGTGCATCGATGGAAATTGTTCAGAGTCATTGTGGGCACGGTGAGTTCCTTAACATTCTGAGGAAGTGGAGGTGTTGCAGTTTCCCTGACTGTAGCGTTGACGTGGAGAAACGAGGACAGACGGTTGTTGCTGTTCACTCCCAGGAAATTGAACGTGCTGACAGCCCCCACCTCAGCAACATTGATGCGGACAGCAGTGTTTGCTTCACTCCACTTCTTGAAGTCGATGACCAACTCCTTCATTGTCTGGTCCACAGTGTTAGCTAGTTAAGCGTGGTAACCAGATCTACGCTCTGTTGTTTGGATGACATTCATTCATTCACCTCTCCCTGTCTTGCAGAATAAGACAGTGCACAGTCAGAGGCAATTAACTGACCTGAATGTTGAACAGTGGAGAAGCCAGTGTTAGCTGTTGTTGGAACAGCCATTGATAAGGCAATACCTACAAACTTGATGAACTTCTAGACTGGCTGAACCTATTGAGCTCTCGGCTAAATGCACAACTTTTCCTCCTGGAAACTACTATCCTGCCTAACGTCATGATATTTTCTGGTTTCCAGGCTGTCTACACGTACACTCATGTCCCTCCACATGCATTGGCTTCATCTGTAGGCTTAACGATAATGCCCTCGGTTCCATCTTCCAGATTGTTAATGAAGAATGTGTGAAATGTTGCAGTCCCAAAAATGGGCCCTGCCGAACTCCACTCGCCACCGTAGGCCATTGCCAAAGAGACCCCTTAACCCCTAGTCACTGCCAACTGCCAGGCAGCGAGTCCACTGTCTTTGCAAATACCTTGCCACTAACACCATGGGCTCTTACTTTATTTAGCAGCCTCCTGTGTGGCACCTTATCAAAGGGCTTCTGGAAACCCAAATAGATCATGGCCACTGGTGCTCCTTGGCCTAACTTGCTCATTATCCCCTCAAAGAATTCTAATAGATTTGTCAGACAAGACCACCCCGTGACGATGCATTACTAACTCAGCACTGTTTTACCATGTACTTCCAAGTGCTCCGCAAACTCGTCTTTAATAATAGACAGCAAAATCCTTCCAATGACTGAAGTCAGGGAAGTGGCCTATAGGTTCTTGTCTTCTGTCTTCCTCCCTTCTGAAGCAGTCGTGTTATATTTGTCATTTCATTGTCAAATGGGGCCCTCCCTACATCCAGTAATAACAAAAAAATTCTAAAATCTCCTCAACTTTCCCCTTTGTAACTCTTAGTTTAGTTGATCTGAACCAGGTGATTTATCGATCTTCAGTCCACTCAGTTTCCACGGAGGCTTCTCATTAGCGTCGGCCACTCTACTGACCTCTTCTGACTACGCTCTTGAAGTTCCGGTATGTTGCTGGTGTCTTCCACGGTGAAAACCTTTTGTTTCCTCTGATCTTCACACTGCTGTAGTGTACTTGCTCATACCACCTGATTAAGGATAGGATTCTTGGCAGCGTGGAGGAACAGAGGGATCTTGGTGTGCAGATACATAGATCCCTTAAAATGGCCACCCAAGTGGACAGGGTTGTTAAGAAAGCATATGGTGTTTTGGCTTTCATTAACAGGGGGATTGAGTTTAAGAGTCGTGAGATCTTGTTGCAGCTCTATAAAACTTTGGTTAGACCGCACTTGGAATACTGCGTCCAGTTCTGGTCGCCGTATTATAGGAAAGATGTGGATGCTTTGGAGAGGGTTCAGAGGAGGTTTACCAGGATGCTGCCTGGACTGGAGGGCTTATCTTATGAAGAGAGGTTGACTGAGCTCGGTCTCTTTTCATTGGAGAAAAGGAGGAGGAGAGGGGACCTAATTGAGGTATACAAGATAATGAGAGGCATAGATAGAGTTGATAGCCAGAGACTATTTCCCAGGGCAGAAATGGCTAGCACGAGGGGTCATAGTTTTAAGCTGGTTGGTTTAAAGTATAGAGGGGATGTCAGAGGCAGGTTCTTTACGCAGAGAGTTGTGAGAGCATGGAATGCGTTGCCAGCAGCAGTTTTGGAAGCAAGGTCATTGGGGTCATTTAAGAGACTGCTGGACATGTATATGGTCACAGAAATTTGAGGGTGCATACATGAGGATCAATGGTCGGCACAACATTGTGGGCTGAAGGGCCTGTTCTGTGCTGTACTGTTCTATGTTCTATGTCTATCACACCATTCCCCAATTTCTGTCACTTTCATTCATTAGCCCATAGTCCAAGACCGCCAACCCATGACATCATTTCTGAATTTATTGACTTTTCACATTCAGCTAATGTGATTTAATCTGGCCCACTTTACAGTTGATTTTCCCCCTCCTATTGCCTACTGTATATTAATCATATCACTGAAAATTGAAGATCACCTCAAGAAACAAAAGTCTGAATAAGTGCTCATACAAAGCATTAATTTTGCCTTGGCCAAATTTGTAATTGCTTTGCTGTTTGTTTTCCATTCATCACAGCTAACTTTCTGACGATAATGATTCTATCTGACAAGAAATGTGGGCTCTCTGAAAGTGTCACACATAACCTGGAGGCTATGGTCGTGGCAGATCAACTGGTGGTTATCCTCAACCTGGTAATGAGACACATTCAAATAGTTTTTCATGAGCAGTTTACTTTCTTTCGTAAAATCCCCTTGTGCAACATTCATGCCGTCCTGCTGTATGCAGTCACTGGCTGTTCCGTCTGGTTCACCGTCACCTTCACCTTTGATCACTTTGTGGTCATTTGTTGCCAGAAGCTGAAAAGTAAATATTGCAGTGAGAAAACGGCGGCTGTGGTTCTGGGGACAGTGTCTGTAATCAGCTCTTTAAAGAACATTTTCTGGTACTTTATGTTCAGAAGCAGGTATTGGCTGGAGAATCAACCCTGGTTTTGTTTCATAAGGGTTAATATGAACAAATCCCCGGTTTGGGCAGCAGTTGAGTTCACCCACAACATTCTTAACCCTTGCATCCCGTTTGCGCTAATTCTTATCCTCAACATTTTCGTTGTAAGGCATATTGCAGTGGCCAGCAGGGCACGCAGGAGACCCTGGGCTCGAAGCAGTGTGAAGAACTCCAGAGATGCAGAGATGGAAAGTTGAAGAAAATCCATCATTTTGCTGTTTGCTATGTCGAGCAATTTCTTCCTGTTGTGGTCCCTGTTAATGGTTTATTCCATATGGAGACGGATGTGGTTCTTGGGATATCAGTCTGTCTGGATAGATCGATATGTGCTGGATTTGGGCTTCATGCTGCAGCTCTTGAGTTGCTGCACAAACACTGGGATATATGCCGTGACCCAGACAAAGTTCTGACAACAGTTCCAGGAGGTTCTAAAATGTCGTTTCTATACAATTCTTCAATTCTTTCATTAATCAGTCAATTTCAACAGTGTCTCATTGTGAGAATGTAGGGGCAGCCAAAAAGTGTGACTGTGGAGATGAGTGCGTTTACAGCTGTGGTCAATTTCCAAATTCCTAAATTTCATCGAAGAGAGAGAGAGAGAGAGAGAGAAAGGGAGGGAGGCTGACATAACACAGAAAGAAAGTAGTATGTGTGTGTGCGTGTGCATGTGCGTGCGTGCGTGTGTGTGTGCGTGTGTGTGTGCATGTGAGTGAGAGAGAGAGAGAGAGAGAGAGATAAAGAGAGACAGAGACAGGAATTGACAGACTGAAATTGAGATACAAAGCTAATGGGCAGAAACAATGAGCCAGACTCAGGACGAGTCACAGAGATATCCATGAAGTGAGAGAAGGACAGAGGTAGAGAAACAAAATCAGAATGTAAAAGGGGGCGAGTACAGGAGAGAAGTACTGAAGGTGACAAGATTCATGGGAGGCATGGAATATGGGAGGCAAAGAGATGGATAGAGAGAAAGGAATAAGAGAGAGAACAAAGAGCAAAGAACAAAGAAAATTACATAACAGGAACAGGTCCTTCGGCTCTCCAAGCCTGCACTGACCCAAATCCCCTACCTAAACCTGTCACCTATTTTCCAAGGATCTGTATCGCTCTGCTCCCTCCCCATTCAGGTATCCGTCAAGATATATCTTAAATGATGCTATCGTGCCTGCCTCTACCACCTCCACTGGCAACGTGTTCCAGACACCCACCACCCTCTGCGTAAAGAACTTTCCATTCACACCTCCCTTCAACTTTTCCCTTCTCGCCTTGAAATCGTCACCCCTAGTCATTGAGTCGCCCACTCCTGTTATCCACCCTTTCTATATCTCTCATGATTTTGTTGACCTCAATCAGGGCCCCATCAACATTCACCTTTCCAATGTAAATAATCTTAAGCTACTCAACCTCTCTTCATAGCTAGCGCCCTTCATACCAGGTAACTTCCTGGTGAACCTCCTTTGCACCATCTCCAAAGCATCCTCATCTTATGGTAATGTAGCAACCAGAACTGTATGCAGTATTCCAAATTGGTTGAACCAAAGTCTAATACAAATGTAACATGACCTGCCAACTCTTGTACTCAATACCCCGCCTGATGAAGGAAAGCATGCCGTATTCCTTCTTGACCACTCTATTGACCTGCTTTGCCACCCTCAGGGTACAATGGACCTGAACACCCAGATCTCTCTGTTCATCAATTTTCCCCAGGGCTTTTCCATTTACCATATAGTTTGCTATTGAATTGGATCTTCCAAAATGCATCACCTTCCGTTTGCCTGGATTGAACTCCATTTGCCATTTCTCTGTCCAACTCTCCAGTCTATCTACATTCTGCTGCATTCTCTGACAGTCCCCCTCACTATCTGCTACTCCACCAATCTTAGTGTCATCTGCAATCTTGCTAATCAGGCCATCTATATGGAATGATCCTTCCTCCAGATCATTTATGTATATCTCAAACAACAGTGGCCCCAACACTGATCCCTGTTGAACACCACAGGTCACAGTTCTCCTTTTTGAGAAACTCCCTTCTACTACACCTCTCTATCTACTGTTGCCAAGCCAGTTCTCTATTCATCTAGCTTGAACACCCTGGACCCCATGTGACTTCACTTTCTCCATTAGCCTACCACTAGCCATCCAGACCTGGGGACTTGTCCACCCTAGTGCCCTTTGGAATACCCAATACTTCCCCCCTCTTTATGCCAACGTGACCTAGAGTAATCAAACATCTATCCCTAACCTTAACATCTGTCATGTCCCTCTCTGTGGTGAATATCGAAGCAAAATACTCATTAAGAATCTCACCCATTTTCTCTGACCCCTCGCATAACTTACCTCTTTTGTCCTTGAGTGGGCCGACCCTTTCTCTAGTTACTCTCTTTCTCCTCATGTACGAATAAAAGTCTTTGGGATTTTCCTTAACCTTTAATCTTGCTAAAGATATTTCATGATCCCTTTTAACCCTCTTAATTCCTTGTTTCAGATTCACCCTACATTCCCAACATGGTTCCAAAGTTTCATCTGTCTTCAGTCACCTAGACCTTATGTATGCTTCCTTTTTCCTCTTTGCTAGTCTCACAATTTCATCTATCATCCATGGTTCCCTAATCTTGCCCTTCCTATCGCTTATTTTCACAGGGACATGTCTGTCCTGGACTCTAAACAACCTCTCTTTAAAAGCCTTCCACATATCAAATGTGGGTTTACCTTCAAACAGCTGCTCCCAATCCATATTCTCCAGCTCCTGCCGAATTTTGCTATAGTTGGCCTTCCCCCAAATTAGCACTCTTCCTTGAGGATCACTCTCGTCTTTGACCATCGGTATTCTAAAACTTAAGGAGTTGTGATCACTATTCCCAAAGTAATCCCTACTGAAACTTCAACCACTTGGCCGGGCTCATTCCCCAACACCAGGTCATGTATAGCCCCTTCCTGAGTTGGACTGTTTATATACTGCTCTAGAAAACCCTCCTGGATGGTCCTTACAAATTCTGCTCCGTCTAAACCCCTAATAATAACTGAATCCCAGTCAATTTTCGGAAAATAGGAAAATAGAACAGCTTCTTCCCGGTCATTATCAGACTGATGAGTGGGCTCTTTGGCCTCAAATAAGGTTGATCTTGCTAATGTTGATCTCACTCTTTTTAATGTAAACTGTATGCCTCTGTCTGAGGCCTTTTGATCTCGACATCCTTTGCTTACAGTCATCTGCCTGTACCGCGTGTAAACAAAGTTTTTTCACTGTATTTCGTTGCACGTGACTGTAAAATCAATCACTCAAAACAATCAACTTAGAAATCTTCCACGATCATTTCCAAAATGCTGATTTTTTTTCTCAGGATAAGTTGTATTTGATTGTAAATTCATCAGCATTTGCTTTGTACTGAATTAACTACATTTGTAATCTCTGCTTCAATTATTTGATTGCATGTGCTGTAATGAGTCAAAAGGATAAATAATCAGACTGTTTATTTCAGTGATTGGATGAATCATGTAATTCATTTCTCCGATTACCAGACAGACGAATGGGAGCGACTTCACTATTGGCTAGATTTGCCGTCAGTCACAAGGACTTGTCTTCTATTGGTCAGTCCCGCAGTCGGTCATCATTATTCCGCCTTTCTATTGGTGAGACCTGCTCGCAACTGCCAAGCCAAATTATTACAATGAGCCAGAGATAATGGGAACTGCAGATGCTGGAGAATTCCAAGATAATAAAATGTGAGGCTGGATGAACATAGCAGGCCAAGCAGCATCTCAGGAGCACAAAAGCTGACGTTTTGGGCCTAGACCCTTCATCAGAGAGGGGGATGGGGAGAGGGAACTGGAATAAATAGGGAGAGAGGGGGAGGCGGACCGAAGATGGAGAGTAAAGAAGATAGGTGGAGAGAGTATAGGTGGGGAGGTAGGGAGGGGATAGGTCAGTCCAGGGAAGACGGACAGGTCAAGGAGGTGGGATGAGGTTAGTAGGTAGCTGGGGGTGCGGCTTGGGGTGGGAGGAAGGGATGGGTGAGAGGAAGAACCGATTAGGGAGGCAGAGACAGGTTGGACTGGTTTTGGGATGCAGTGGGTGGGGGGGAAGAGCTGGGCTGGTTGTGTGGTGCAGTGGGGGGAGGGGATGAACTGGGCTGGTTTAGGGATGCAGTAGGGGAAGGGGAGATTTTGAAACTGGTGAAGTCCACATTGATACCATTGGGCTGCAGGGTTCCCAGGCGGAATATGAGTTGCTGTTCCTGCAACCTTCGGGTGGCATCATTGTGGCAGTGCAGGAGGCCCATGATGGACATGTTATCTAGAGAATGGGAGGGGGAGTGGAAATGGTTTGCGACTGGGAGGTGCAGTTGTTTGTTGCAAACTGAGCGGAGGTGTTCTGCAAAGCGGTCCCCAAGCCTCCGCTTGGTTTCCCCAATGAAGAGGAAGCCGCACCGGGTACAATGGATGCAGTATACCACATTGGCAGATGTGCAGGTGAACCTCTGCTTAATGTGGAATGTCATCTTGGGGCCTGCGATAGGGGTGAGGGAGGAGGTGTGGGGGCAAGTGTAGCATTTCCTGCGGTTGCAGAGGAAGGTGCCGGGTGTGGTGGGGTTGGAGGGCAGTGTGGAGCGAACAAGGGAGTCACGGAGAGAGTGGTCTCTCCGGAAAGCAGACAGGGGAGGGAATGGAAAAATGTCTTGGGTGGTGGGGTCGGATTGTAAATGGCGGAAGTGTCGGAGGATGATGCGTTGTATCCGGAGGTTGGTAGGGTGGTGTGTGAGAACGAGGGGGATCCTCTTAGGACGGTTGTGGCGGGGGCGGGGTGTGAGGGATGTGTTGCGGGAAATACGGGAGACGCGGTCAAGGGCGTTCTCGACCACTGTGGGGGGAAAGTTGCCGTCCTGAAAGAACTTGGACATCTGGGATGTGCGGGAGTGGAATGTCTTATCGTGGGAGCAGATGCGGCGGAGGCGGAGGACTTGGGAATAGGGGATGGAATTTTTGCAGGAGGGTGGGTGGGAGGAGGTGTATTCTAGGTAGCTGTGGGAGTCGGTGGGCTTGAAATGGACATCAGTTACAAGCTGGTTGACTGAGATGGAGACTGAGAGGTCCAGGAAGTGAGGGATGTGCTGGAGATGGCCCAGGTGAACTGAAGGTTGGGGTGGAAGGTGTTGGTGAAATGGATGAACTGTTTGAGCTCCTCTGGGGAGCAAGAGGCGGCGCCGATACAGTCATCAATATACCGGAGGAAGAGGTGGGGTTTGGGGCCTGTGTAGGTGCGGAAGAGGGACTGTTCCACGTAACCTACAAAGAGGCAGGCATAGCTGGGGCCCATGCGGGTGCCCATGTCCACCCCACTCCTACCTGCCCTGGTCGACCCATCGTCTCAGCCTGCTCCTGCCCCACCGAACTCATCTCCACCTATCTGGACTCCACTTTCTCCCCTTAGGTCCAGGACCTCCCCACCTACGTCCGTGACACCACCCACGCCCTCCACCTCCTCCAGGACTTCCAATTCCCTGGCCCCCAACACCTCATATTCACCATGGACGTCCAGTTCCTGTACACCTGCATTCCGCATGGAGATGGCCTCAAGGCCCTCCGCTTCTTCCTGTCCCGCAGGCCCGACCAGTCACCCTCCTCCGACGCTCTCATCCGCCTAGCTGAACTCGTCCTCACACTCAACAACTTCTCTTTTGACTCCTCCCACTTCCTACAGACTAAGGGGGTGGCCATGGGCACCCGCATGGGCCCCAGCTATGCCTGCCTCTTTGTCGGTTACGTGGAACAGTCCCTCTTCCGCACCTACACAGGCCCCAAACCCCACCTCTTCCTCCGGTACATTGATGACTGTATCGGCGCCGCCTCTTGCTCCCCAGAGGAGTTCGAACAGTTCATCCACTTCACCTACACCTTCCACCCCAACCTTCAGTTCACCTGGGCCATCTCCAGCACATCCCTCACCTTCCTCGACCTCTCAGTCTCCATCTCAGGCAACCAGCTTGTAACTGATGTCCATTTCAAGCCCACCGACTCCCACAGCTACCTAGAATACACCTCCTCCCACCCACCCTCCTGCAAAAATTCCATCCCCCATTCCCAATTCCTCCGCCTCCGCCGCATCTGCTCCCACGATAAGACATTCCACTCCCGCACATCCCAGATGTCCAAGTTCTTTCAGGACCGCAACTTTCCCCCCACAGTGATCGAGAACGCCCTTGACCGCGTCTCCCGTATTTCCCGCAACACATCCCTCACACCCCGCCCCCGCCACAACCGCCCTAAGAGGATCCCCCTCGTTCTCACACACCACCCTACCAACCTCCGGATACAACGCATCATACTCCGACACTTCCGCCATTTACAATCCGACCCCACCACCCAAGACATTTTTCCATTCCCTCCCCTGTCTGCTTTCCGGAGAGACCACTCTCTCCGTGACTCTCTTGTTCGCTCCACACTGCCCTCCAACCCCACCACACCCAGCACCTTCCCCTGCAACCGCAGGAAATGCTACACTTGCCTCCACACCTCCTCCCTCACCCCTATCGCAGACCCCAAGATGACATTCCACATTAAGCAGTGGTTCACCTGCACATCTGCCAATGTGGGATACTGCACCCACTGTACCCGGTGCGACTTCCCCTACATTGGGGAAACCAAGCGGAGGCTTGGGGACCGCTTTGCAGAACACCTCCGCTCAGTTCGCAACAAACAACTGCACCTCCCAGTCGCAAACCATTTCCACTCCCCCTCCCATTCTTTAGATGACATGTCCATCATGGGCCTCCTGCACTGCCACAATGATGCCACCCGAAGGTTGCAGGAACAGCAATTCATATTCCGCCTGGGAACCCTGCAGCCATATGGTATCAATGTGGACTTCACCAGTTTCAAAATCTCCCCTTCCCCCACCGCATCCCTAAACCAGCCCAGTTCGTCCCCTCCCCCCACTGCGCCACACAACCAGCCCAGCTCTCCCCCCCCACCCACTGCATCCCAAAACCAGTCCAACCTGTCTCTGCCTCCCTAACCGGTTCTTCCTCTCACCCATCCCTTCCTCCCACCCCAAGCCGCACCCCCAGCTACCCACTAACCTCATCCCACCTCCTTGACCTGTCCGTCTTCCCTGGACTGACCTATCCCCTCCCTACCTCCCCACCTACACTCTCTCCACCTATCTTCTTTACTCTCCATCTTCGGTCCGCCTCCCCCTTTCTCCCTATTTATTCCAGTTCCCTCACCCCATCCCCCTCTCTGATGAAGGGTCTAGGCCCGAAACATCAGCTTTTGTGCTCCTGAGATGCTGCTTGGCCTGCTGTGTTCATCCAGCCTCACATTTTATTCTATTACAATGAGCCAATTGGGCCATCAGTCAACACATCTCTCTCTGTTAATTTGTCAAATGTTCGTCAGTCACTCACGAACGCCCCGCCCATCCAGGTTAGACGCGCCCTCAAGCCGCTCTCTCTCACTATTGGTCGAGGCACTGCCCGCAGATTACTTTCTAATTAGCCGGACAGGCCGTCGGATGCCGACCCTCACTTTCATTATTGGTCAGTCAACGACTCTCCCTCTGGCCATTGGACAGATGGTCCGTCAGTCACCACCTCTCCCCTCACTATAGGTCAGACCGGTGCTGCAGCCCCACACGCCCACCGCTGTTGGCTCCTGCCAATGGCCACCGTCCAGCCCTCTCGATTGGTCAGACCTTCCGTCAGTCAGGAAAACAGCACATCACGATTGGTCAAAATCACTGTCAACCAAACTCTCGCTAACTTTCGATTGGTTAATCATTGCGAGATTGTTTTCGGATGCTGAGACAACAGGGTGCAGAGCTGGATGAACACAGCAGGCGGAGCAGCATCAGAGGAGCAGAAAAGCTGACATTTAGGGCCTAGACCCCTCCACAGGACCCAGTTTCGCCGTTAGTTACCGCTGTCACCTACTGTCGTAGGTGTGCGTATTCTACAAGTCCATTGGTCAAGCCTGCTGTCCATCAACAGACGCCCCCTCCTATTGGTCAATTGCTGTTGTCTCACCCTATTGGCCGAACATGCTGTCAGTCAGTACTCCCTGCCTCTATGAGTCAGAACTTCCATCAGTCAAAATGCCTCTCCAGCCATTGGCCGCCGGAAATTCTCCCTCTCTATTGATCGCAGCTGCCCTCGATCACTGCCGCTCTCCCACCCTCTTGCTCGGACCAGTCATTGATTGTTACCTCTCCCCTCGCTATTGGTCATAGCTGCCGTAAACCACCGCCCAGCCCCATCTCTATTGGCCCGGACTGCCGCGGATTACTGCCCACCTCTCGCTCTATTGGACGCTACTGCCATCAAGCACTGCCTTTCAATGTCTACTGGACAGACCAGCTGTCGGTCACTGCCGTGCTGGCCGTCTATTCGTCAAACCTGTACGTTGGTCCGCAGCTTTGTACGGTTCAGTTGCCAGACCCTCCCATTACCTTCAACATTAGTAGAGCCTTGCACAAGAAATAAATGCCTTGGGTTTGTTTGCTCTCGATATGCAAAAACTGCACAGGATAAAACAGCTTAATAAATACCTCATTAATATTAAAAAAACCTATGTTTTTGCAAACAAAAATAATTTACAACGTGCGCACCATAGGGTCTGGAGTCACATGTAGACATTACTAAATCCCTACAGTGTGGACACAGGTCCCTCGGCCCAACACATTGGCACCAAACTTCAAAGCATGCCCCTCAGACCCACCTAATCAGCACATCCCTGAACACTACGGACAACTTAGCATGGCAAATCCTCTTAGCCTGCACATCTTTGGACTGTGGGAGGAAACCCGAGCACCCAGAGGAAACCCACACAAGCACAGGGGAGAATGTGCAAACACCACACAGAGTTGGCAGAAGGTGGAATCGAACCTGGGTTCCCTGGCGCTGTGAGGCAGCAGTGCTAACCACTGAGCCACTGTGCCACCCCTATGTCCTCCTATCTGAAGGGCTTCAGTGAACATGAGGGGGCCCCTCCTCTGACGGCTGGACTCAGGAGGCTGAGGAATGAGGATGAATTTCTTCACTCCGAGGGGAGCAAATCTGTGGGATTCTTTATCGTACAGGGTTCTTGAGGAAGGGTTGAGGTGGAGACAGAGAGAGGTTTTCGGTGAGGAAGGGGAAAGAGGGTGAGTGGGAGTAGAGGAGAATCAGATCTGTCATCCAACGACAGAGGAGACTCAATGGCCTACTACCTCTCTTTGCAGAAGAGCCCAGAGACAAAATTCCAAGCCACCGGAACAAAGATCTAAAACTGTTTTATTATTACATTAGAGCAAATTAGGAGATTCCTCATCAATGTTTCAGACAGAGCTTATGATACAATGAGCAGACAGGTGTTAACACAATGGAGCCGGGCCAAGGGGGACTCGGTTACAGGACGGAGACAGAGTGTGCTGCGGGGACGTAGAAAGGGAGACTCCATTTACCTCCAGGATCAACAGGTAGAATGTGGGGAAGCCTAGCAGCAGGACAGCATCACCCCTGTATCATAAAACATCGTGACCCTGGGAGAATTTATACAAATACACACACAGAGAGAGAGAGAGAGAGAGAGAGAGAGAGAGAGACAGACAGATGGGGGGGCGTGTTGACAGACAGAAACAAATCCACCCCTGGCCCCGTCAGGCAAAGATCCAGGGCTCTGTAACACGGGCACACAACATACACCAGGAGAACCCCTCCAAGACCGACGACCGAAAGGGAGGGGGGTGGTAAGTCAGTTAGTTTGTAGCGGAGGCTGGGTCAGTTTGTAGTCGAGGAGGGAGGGGTGCACTTTGAATTTCCACAGGACAGAGTCCCCAGTATTGGTTCAATTCATTGCTGAAGACATCTCCCTCTGGTTCTCCTGGGAAATTTGCACAGGATGAGGGAATTAGCAAGGTGGAAGGGCGATTCGAGTGCAGGGCCGGGCACAGAGGGAAATCCCACAGATGGTGCTCCTGATGGATGGGAGATTCCCAGCCTCAGGCGGGGCCCAGGAACCAGGAGCATGAGGAATCTGGGCTGGAGCTGGGAACAGATTCCTGGACGCCTCTCCCGCACACGCCGCTGTCTCGCTGTGCGTTTCTCCTCAGTTCTGACAACAGGAACGTCCGTTTCAACCACCCTCCTGAGGGACTGGGGGCAGTAGTGAGTGCGGAGAGTGAGAGAGAGAGTCGGCGGGTGGGACAGTGATACGGAGTGACAGTGGAGGTGGGGGGGGGGGGTTTGTGTACTAGAGATGGTGAAGGGACTCTGTAGTGTGAAAGAGTTTATTGCAGGCGGTGATGAGATTCTGTAGTGTGAAAGGATTTTAGTGTAGGCGGTTACAATTGCCTCTAGTGTGGGGAGGTTATCTTTCAGACATTGACAGGTCTGTCATGTGAAGTGCTGGTAGTGGAGATGGGATCGAGGGGTTTATTGCAGACAGTGAAGGGGCAGGGGCCTTAATCAAGAGACCCTGCTCTGCACAGACGGGACAGCACGTCATTACAGTTCACTTTTTCGGGCGCGGGATGGACAGGGAGGGGGCTGTTCTCATCACGCCGCCCCTCCTCCCTAAATCCTCGCCCACCTCCTGCTCCTGCCCTCAGCATGTCAGGAGAAACTCTGTATTGGGTGGCTCACTTTCAGGCAGGCCCAGTAGCAGGCTCGGGCGAGGCAACACAGCGACAGAATAATGAGCACAGACCAACCCACGTAGATCCCATGATATCTCCTGGCCTGCCTCCACGTAGATACCTGGGAGACACACACAGAGAGGGGGAAGAGTCAGAGCGACAGAGGAAGGGGCATTTCCACTTAACACTCAAAACAACGGAGGCCACACACAGTACAGCGAAGGCAATGCCGATGGGAGGTCTCCAGACAACAATTGGGTCGAAGTACAAAACAGATCAGTTTAACACAGACAGAGACCCCCCAGCTCGATTTGAGGCTTCCAACTAAAGCAGAATATTTACAAAACTCCCAAATTCAAAGAAAAGGTAGATTTTGGACAAAAGATTCCTCCCCCGCACCCCCACCTCAGGGCCAGTGAAGAACAGGTTGGCAGGGGACAGGAGACTGGCTGGTTGAGACGGAGTGAGGGATCACGGGTCTTTTCCAGAGAGATGTAGCACAGGGAGCATTCCTGGCACCCCTGCCCTAACAGTTTGTAGGCAGAATTCGGACGGTGGTGTGAAAGGTACAGGAGCTTGGGTCACCGATTACACTTGAGGTAGGCCACGAGGCAAAAAGGACACCAGAAGGCTACAAAAGGGACGGGCAGGATTAACCAACCAAAGGGCAGGAATCTGAAATAGTTGCAGAGCTACAGGGACCTGGGCAGCAGAGTGTGCACGAGAAAGCCATTCGGCCCATCAAGGCTGGCCCACCATTCAACAGAATCATGGCTGATCTTCCAACTCAGTCGCCTGCTCCTGCCCTCTTCTCCTTACTCTTTAAAGCCCCAAGTGCCCCATCCATCTCCGACTTGAATTCCTGCAGCGCATTTTTTGGATGGTACATGCTGCTGCGACTGAGCGATGGAAGCAGAGGGAGCGAAGCTCGTGAGCTGCAAAGCAGTGGCTGTTTTGTCCATGCTTTGAGCTTGAATGTTATAGCAGCTGGTTTCGCCCACCCTCCACCAGACCAGGGCAAGTGGGGGGCATTCCCTCACCTCTCGGGGAGGGTGGGGGGAGCCAGGAGGGAGTTACTTGCTGCAGTATTCCCAGCCTCTGGCCCGCTCCTGTAGCCCCTGTGTTGAAGTAGCTGTCTGGGTCAGTTTCCGGTCATTGGGAACGCCCAGGATGTTGATAGTGGGGGATACAGTGATGGTAACACCACTGAAAGTCAAGGGGATGGTGGTTAGATTGTCCCTTATTGGAGACAGTAACATCCCAGGATATTGATAGTGAGGGAGGTGGGGATTCCCTGGCAGCAGCACCAGAAAATTTCACTGGGCAATGGTTAAAAGGTGGACGCCGGACGCAAATACATGATTTAAAAGGCATCTGGATGGGTAGATGAAAGGAAAGATTTAGAAGGTTAGGGGCCCAAAGCTGGCAAACGGGACTAGATTACTTTATGAGCCCCGGTCAGCACGGACGAGTCGGGCCGAAGGGTCTGTCTCTTGGCCGTACGCCTCTCCGACTGTTTGGCCATCGCTGGGCAGGACATACGTTCGCTATTCTCAAGGCGACCCAGAACCCGGTCTGAAGTTTGTCAGCTAGGGAACGGGGGAGTGGGAGAAAAAAAAAACAAACAGAGGCAGGAGAAAAGGAGGAATTTGGCACAACTTTTGAGAATCTTGCGCCGACTCTGGGAACACTGAGGCCTCATGTCCAGCGCTACATCCAAGGTCCAACAGCAGGTAAGTGTACCGTACTAGGGTGAAGGGTCCAGGTCACTGAACTCCTCCATGGAGGGGGACGGGAAGGAAAACAGGTGGGGAATCATGAGCAGGGAGTGCCGTGTGCTCTGTACTCACCGCCAGACCTGCAGCGATAGCAGCGAATAGTAACCCCACCATGAATATCCACATGCATCGCCGACGCGGGTACTGCCGGCCAATCGAGGAGCTGGGGAATGAATAGAGAGTCCCGCGTTAGACGCAGACTGAGGGGAGGGGGCGGGTGTGAGGACAGACCCGTGGAACGGGTCAATGGGATCGGGAAGAGAGGCCAGTGATACTCACACGTG